>NC_091387.1:7786685-7957630 GCF_038502225.1 Cherax quadricarinatus
TTTCAGGGAGAAGGCTTACAGCTTTCAGGGAGAAGGCTTACAGCTTTCAGGGAGAAGGCTTACAGCTTTCAGGGAGAAGGCTTACAGCTTTCAGGGAGAAGGCTTACAGCTTTCAGGGAGAAGGCTTACAGCTTTCAGGGAGAAGGCTTACAGCTTTCAGGGAGAAGGCTTACAGCTTTCAGGGAGAAGGCTTACAGCTTTCAGGGAGAAGGCTTACAGCTTTCAGGGAGAAGGCTTACAGCTTTCAGGGAGAAGGCTTACAGCTTTCAGGGAGAAGGCTTACAGCTTTCACGGAGAAGGCTTACAGCTTTCAGGGAGAAGGCTTACAGCTTTTCATCTCATCCCCTGCATGCACCAGCCTTACTAGAGATATTAACAATGCAAGAAACTCGCGAGAGCAGGCGAAATATACACAAACATTGATCATGTATATATGTACGTATTTAACAGTTATATAGTATTGTTATTTATAGTTTAGTTACTAAGAAATATTACCTTACAGAGTTGAAAGTGCACAATGGAGACTGTGATACCTGGCACCTTGGACGACCTGGTGGTGGATGTTCTTACTGCACAACACAGTGGACACTCTGACACCAGCCAGGTAATTAATTACCACCTGTCTTGACACTAGGTCTACCTGCAGGTTATTACATTTGTAACTGGTTCAGCTGTCATAACTTTGTGGTACAGTCCCTGGAGACATTATGTACCTGTGTAATGTTGAGGTACAGTCCCTGGAGCCATTATGTGCCTCTGTAATGTTGAGGTACAGTCCCTGGAGCCATTATGTACCTGTGTAATGTTGAGGTACAGTCCCTGGAGCCATTATGTACCTCTGTAATGTTGAGGTACAGTCCCTGGAGCCATTATGTACCTCTGTAATGTTGAGGTACAGTCCCTGGAGACATTATGTACCTGTGTAATGTTGAGGTACAGTCCCTGGAGCCATTATGTACCTGTGTAATGTTGAGGTACACTCCCTGGAGCCATTATGTACCTCTGTAATGTTGAGGTACAGTCCCTGGAGACATTATGTACCTCTGTAATGTTGAGGTACAGTCCCTGGAGACATTATGTACCTCTGTAATGTTGAGGTACAGTCCCTGGAGCCATTATGTACCTGTGTAATGTTGAGGTACAGTCCCTGGAGCCATTATGTACCTGTGTAATGTTGAGGTACAGTCCCTGGAGCCATTATGTACCTCTGTAATGTTGAGGTACAGTCCCTGGAGCCATTATGTACCTGTGTAATGTTGAGGTACAGTCCCTGGAGACATTATGTACCTCTGTAATGTTGAGGTACAGTTCCTGGACCCATTATGTACCTCTGTAATGTTGAGGTACAGTCCCTGGAGCCATTATGTACCTCTGTAATGTTGAGGTACAGTCCCTGGACCCATTATGTACCTCTGTAATGTTGAGGTACAGTCCCTGGACCCATTATGCACCTCTGTAATGTTGAGGTACAGTCCCTGGACCCATTATGTACCTGTGTAATGTTGAGGTACAGTCCCTGGACCCATTATGTACCTCTGTAATGTTGAGGTACAGTCCCTGGAGTCATTATGTACCTGTGTAATGTTGAGGTACAGTCCCTGGACCCATTATGTACCTGTGTAATGTTGAGGTACAGTCCCTGGACCCATTATGTACCTCTGTAATGTTGAGGTACAGTCCCTGGACCCATTATATACCTGTGTAATGTTGAGATACAGTCCCTGGACCCATTATGTACCTCTGTAATGTTGAGGTACAGTCCCTGGACCCATTATGTACCTCTGTAATCTTTTGACTACCGCCCACAGGATGGGTATGAGGTGACTACCACCCACAGGATGGGTATGGGGTGACAACCACCCACAGGATGGGTATGGGGTCACTACCACCCACAGGATGGGTATGGGGTGACAACCGCCCACAGGATGGGTATGGTGTGACTACCACCCACAGGATGGGTATGGGGTGACTACCACCCACAGGATGGGTATGGGGTGACTACCACCCACAGGATGGGTATGAGGTGACTACCACCCACAGGATGGGTATGTGGTAACTACCACCCACAGAATGGGTATGTGGTGACTACCACCCACAGAATGGGTATGTGGTGACTACCACCCACAGGATGGGTATGGGGTGACTACCACCCACAGGATGGGTATGGGGTGACTACCACCCACAGGATGGGTATGGGGTGACTACCACCCACAGGATGGGTATGTGGTGACTATCACCCACAGGATGGGTATGGGGTGACTACCACCCACAGGATGGGTATGGGGTGACTACCACCCACAGGATGGGTATGTGGTGACTACCACCCACAGGATGGGTATGGGGTGACTACCACCCACAGGATGGGTATGGGGTGACAACCACCCACAGGATGGGTATGGTGTGACTACCACCCACAGGATGGGTATGGGGTGACTACCACCCACAGGATGGGTATGGGGTGACAACCACCCACAGGATGGGTATGGTGTGACTACCACCCACAGGATGGGTATGGGGTGACTACCACCCACAGGATGGGTATGGGGTGACTACCACCCACAGGATGGATATGGGGTAACTACCACCCACAGGATGGGTATGTGGTGACTATCACCCACAGGATGGGTATGGGGTGACTACCACCCACAGGATGGGTATGGGGTGACTACCACCCACAGGATGGGTATGTGGTGACTACCACCCACAGGATGGGTATGTGGTGACTACCACCCACAGGATGGGTATGGGGTACATCGTAAAGATATATTAAACCAAACTTGAGAATCAGCAGCATATGCTTGCTTAACTACGGGTGTCTGATACTCATAATTTGCTTAAATATACTAAATCAGTCGATCAGTCAAGTAATGTATCACACATGTTCCCTTCGTGTTCTCTCGTTTCTTCCCAACAGATTGTATCCAGCCCTGACCAGCCCCTCCGGCAGGATGTTAGGGGCGAGTCTAGTCCACATCAAACAAGGTATCCAAGTCTAGTTACCCAGCCCAGCCTCGAGGACTCTTGTGATGATACAGGAAGCAAGTCCCCGGAAAACGTTCCATCAACACAAGATTTACGTGTGACACGGAACCACAGCAGGTCTTTGGATCCTGACACACACATGGCACGCACGAAAAGTAGGTCGCTGGATCCCGAGGCTCCTTTGACACGAAAGAACACTAGGTTCTCGGATCATGAGGATTTCATGACACGAAAGGGCAGCAGGTCCTTGGATCCCGAAGCTCCCATGGCACTGAAGAAAGTCAACTCCAGTGGAGCGACTCAGCAGGTGAGGTAGATGGGCCAGACTCACTTATATATCACTGAAATGGAACATATAAACAGTCTTCCATCAGTTATATTTTCTACACAAGAGTCTAAATCAGCAACAATCGTGCTGTGACTCACGAAATCGTAATGACACGATTAAAAACAAACCATACCACGGGCGGGGAAAGTGTGAACCATGATTAATTGGTATTATGGTAGCGTGGTTCAGTGATACATCTTCGGAGGCTTCTTTATTTGTAAGGTCGTAGTGGGTACACAGACTTGTGTGTTGTGCCCATGGCCCGGGCAGGGCCATCCCACGAGAGGAGAGAGCTAGTAGGCCTTGTGTCTTGCTGCCTGGCCGCTGTGTGAGTGAGTGTGTGTGGGACCAGCTTCCCACAGACCTGGAGCAGGCCCAGAGGGCAGCACCTTAGTGCCGCGAAATATGAACTAAGCTGGCAGACAGCATAGGCTGTCTGTGCAGACAGTACAGGCTGTTTACAATAGAACCCGCGGTCAGAGAGTCTCAAAACTCCAGACCGTCGCGTTAGTCATTGGGCCCAGTTGAATGAATCTTATTGCAGCCAGCTGGTCCAGTGGCTAACGTGACTGTCTGGAGTTTTGAGACTCTCTGATCGCGGGTTCTATCCCCACCCGTGGTATGGTTTGTTTACTCGTGCTGTGTGTGTGTTCGCTAAACGTAAATAGGAGACGTTGCATTCTTTCCTTCTTCACTAGATGTAACTAGGAACCTTCCTATCCTAGCCATGTCCAGGTTACCTAAATAACAGCTGTCGTTTCTAACACTTCACTTTATTTAATTTCTGAATCTGTCAGGAATAAGTCTTATAGCTTACCTATTACTTACAGTGACTCATATATATTTTTCTTTTAATCCAGATACCCAAACAAGGATTAGCCAGGACGTCTTCCTCGGTAACAATAGATTTACAAAGTTTATCAGATGACAGATCCAGGAGTCCATCTGTAGACCCAATGGACGTGGAATCTATAGTACGAGAAAGATCCAACCAATCATCATTAGTCTCCAGTCGTGCTCCAACTCTGCAAGAGGAAATGTCTAAAACTCTGTCATCGTCATCTTTTGTGGGTTTCCAAACATCAGACATAGGTACCAGTGTTCCTCAGTGTCGAGCCTTTGCGAACGACCAACGTTTAACAGAGGTAGACGAGAGGAATCAGTCTCCAGTGACTGTGAATGATCAAACCTTTTTAGAGAATAGATCTAGCAGCGCCTATCTTGTGACTAGGTCATCTCAAACGCGGGTTTATGGATTGTCTAGGAGTTCCACGCCAGATATATCTAACGAAACTCCGTCAGATGAGAGTTCCAGGGGTTCCACACCAGTCTTTGTTGAAGCGTACGACCCCTCCCCAATGTGCGTCTCCACGCAAACATCTGTGAACAAGTCGGTGTACGGACGAGTGTGTGCGTCTACACAAACATGGAGTCATGGACGGTCTAACATGCTATCAAAGCAGGTGCCACCTACAGAACCAGAAGAAACTAATGATGATCTTCCAGTCATTTCTTCTTCGAAGACACATGGAGAAGCAAAATCCCGAGGCCTTCAATTAGATTGCACATCAAGGGTGAAGACGCAACAGAAATCCGTTTTTGGTATTAAAAGGAACGTGAGAAAGAACACACTTCAGGCCGCATCTTCAACACCTGTATCCGTCAAAAAACGAAGAATTAACACCTCACGGATAACATCAAAACGAGCTGTCAAAAAACGCAAGCCCAAAAGATTAACATCTCCAGCAACAAAATTAACAATAAAACTCCGAGTGAGGAAGTATCCACAGCACACGCCAGCTCCTGGAGGTCCCCAGGCACAACACGCAAGACGATCTAAGAGGCTTCCTACAATCAATAATCCCGTAAAATCAAAAACGATAACAAAATCCAGAAACGTACACACGAAGTCTCCCTCTAGTGGTAATACCTCTACTGACGAGGCACCTGAAGGTGCCTCCAGAACTCTGAAGATTGATGACACTACACCGTCAATGTCTTCAGCTTCCCAGCCATCACGAACAGAAAGATTTGGAACTTCATCTCAGGTTATACCCGGAGATGAGGAAACAGAGGACAGAACAGTGAATGGGAAATTGGAAGGTGAATCTTGCCTAACGAACACAGTCTACACTGTACCTCACAACACAAAAGCCAAGGCTCCGCAGCGACTGGTTCCGACAGCTCATGAAAACACTCCAAAGAGAAAACAGACTGCTGAAGCCACAGCAGCGAGAAAGAAGCATCGTGAAGATGAAAGTAATACTGTGTGCTCCCGCAACACAGGCAAGAAACATCACCGGCCAGACAACCACACAGTAAACAATTCATACAACACGGTACGATGTTCGTATCTCTTAGTAAGTGGGTGGAGATCTCTGCTGTATGTATATATTAATTTTTAAAGTGGTAGAGTAGTAAACCAGTGGAAGGCCTCGGTCAGATGACCAAAAGCTCCAGCTGCGGGTCATCATATAACTAAGACCCGCGTTAGGAAATACTTGTCCTGTTTCCCGACAAACCTTACTTAACCTAACAGTCCTCGGAGATTTAACATGGAGACGTAGGGAAAACCACCTTTTAAACCAGCATGTTAAACACACGACAAGAGAGAGAGAGAGAGAGAGAGAGAGAAAGAGAGAGAGAAAGAGAAAGAGACAGAGAGAGAGAGAGAGAGAGAGAGAGAGAGAGAGAGAGAGAGAGAGAGAGAGAGTAGGGAGATGAACCGGCGAGACTGAAGCTTGTATTTACCACGAGTTCATTTGACATAGCTGTGTGTGTTATCACAGTTTGTAGTTTAAAATGTTCTCTTTGTTGTTTAGGGGTGTTTGTTTGTGTGTGAGTGTGTGTGTGTACTCACCTATTTGTACTCACCTATTTGTGGTTGCAGGGGTCGAGTCTTAGCTCCTGGCCCTGCCTCTTCACCGGTTGCTACTGGGCCCTCTCTCTCCCCGCTCCATGAGCTTTATCAAACCTCGTCTTAAAACTGTGTATGGTTCCTGCCTCCACTACGTCATTTTCTAGGCTATTCCACTGCCTTACAACTCTATGACTGAAGAAATACTTCCTAATATCTCTCTGACTCATTTGTGTCTTCAACTTCC
Source organism: Cherax quadricarinatus (assembly GCF_038502225.1). Classification (NCBI taxonomy): domain Eukaryota; kingdom Metazoa; phylum Arthropoda; class Malacostraca; order Decapoda; family Parastacidae; genus Cherax; species Cherax quadricarinatus. Next base: position 7,793,100 of record NC_091387.1, read on the forward strand.
AATTGTGGCCTCTTGTTTCTGTGTCCCCTCCCTGGAACATCCTGTCTTTGTCCACCTTGTCTATTCCACTCAGTATTTTATATGTCGTTATCATGTCTCCCCTGACCCTCCTGTCCTCCAGTGTCGTCAGGCCGATTTCCCTTAATCTTTCTTCATAGGACATTCCCCTTAGCTCTGGAACTAACCTTGTTGCAAACCTTTGTACTTTCTCTAGTTTCTTGACGTGCTTTATCAAGTGCGGGTTCCAAACAGGTGCTGCATACTCCAGTATGGGCCTGACATACACGGTGTACAGTGTCTTGAACGATTCCTTACTAAGGTATCGGAATGCTGTTCTCAGGTTTGCCAGGCGCCCATATGCTGCAGCAGTTATCTGATTGATGTGTGCTTCCGGAGACATGCTCGGTGTTATACTCACCCCAAGATCTTTCTCCTTGAGTGAGGTTTGCAGTCTTTGGCCACCTAGCCTATACTCTGTCTGTGGTCTTCTGTGCCCTTCCCCTATCTTCATGACTTTGCATTTGGCAGGATTAAATTCGAGAAGCCATTTGCTGGACCAGGTGTCCAGTCTGTCCAGGTCTCTTTGAAGTCCTGCCTGGTCCTCATCAGATTTAATTCTCCTCATTAACTTCACATCATCTGCAAACAGGGACACTTCTGAGTCTAACCCTTCCATCATGTCGTTCACATATACCAAAAATAGCACTGGTCCTAGGACCGACCCCTGTGGGACCCCGCTCGTCACAGGTGCCCACTGTGATACATCATTACGTACCATGACTCGTTGTTGCCTCCCTGTCAGGTATTCTCTGATCCATTGCAGTGCTCTTCCTGTTATATGCGCCTGATGCTCTAGCTTCTGCACTAATCTCTTGTGAGGAACTGTGTCAAAGGCCTTCTTGCAGTCCAAGAAGATGCAATCAACCCACCCCTCTCTCTCGTGTCTTACTTCTGTTATTTTATCATAAAACTCCAGAAGGTTTGTGACACAGGATTTGCCTTCCATGAATCCGTGCTGGTTGGCATTTATACTCTTGTTCCGTTCCAGGTGATCCACCACTCTCCTCCTGATAATCTCCATAACTTTGCATACTATACACGTCAATGACACAGGTCTATAGTTTAGTGCCTCTTTTCTGTCTCCTTTTTTAAAAATGGGAACTACATTTGCCGTCTTCCATACCTCAGGTAGTTGCCCAGTTTCCAGGGACGTGTTGAAGATTGTGGTAAGTGGCACGCACAACATATCTGCTCCCTCTCTAAGGACCCACGGGGAGATGTTGTCCGGTCCCATTGCCTTTGAGGTATCGATGTCCCTTAGCAGTTTCTTCACCTCCTCCTCATCTGTATGTATGTCGTCCAACACTTGTTGGTGTATTCCTTGCTGGTGTCCCCATCTGATCTGTCCCCCCAGAGTCCTTCCTGTCTCTACTGTAAGTACTTCCTTAAATCTCGTGTTGAGCTCCTCACATACCTCTTGATCGTTTCTTGTGAGTTCTCCACTTTCTTTCCTCAGCCTTATCACCTGGTCCTTGACTGTTGTCTTCCTCCTAATGTGGCTATACAGCAGTTTCGGGTCAGATTTGACTTTCGATGCTATGTCGTTTTCATACTGTCGCTGGGCCTCCCTCCTTATCTGTGCATACTCGTTTCTGGCTCTTCTACTAATCTCCTTGTTTTCCTGGGTCCTATGCCTCCTGTACCTTTTCCATTCTCTGTTGCACTTAGTTTTTGCCTCCCTACACCTTCGGGTAAACCAAGGACTCGTTTTGGTCTTCCTATTATTTCTGTTTCCCTTGGGAACAAACCTTTCCTCTGCCTCCTTGCACTTTGTTGCCACATATTCCATCATCTCGTTTACTGATTTTCCTACCATTTCTCTGTCCCACTGAACCTCCTGCAGGAAGTTTCTCATACCTGTGTAGTCCCCCCTTTTATAGTTTGGCCTGTCCCCTTCAGTTCCTGTTACCTTCTCCACTTGTAACTCTACTATATAATCAAAACTCAGAACCACGTGATCGCTAGCTCCAAGGGGCCTCTCGTAAGTGATGTCCTCAATGTCTGAACTGCTCAGGGTGAACACAAGATCCAGTCTTGCTGGCTCATCCTCCCCTCTCTCTCTGGTTGTGTCCCTGACATGTTGATGCATGAGGTTTTCAAGTACCACATCCATCATCTTGGCTCTCCATGTTTCGGGACCCCCATGTGGCTCCAGGTTTTCCCAGTCGATCTCCCTGTGGTTGAAATCGCCCATTACCAATAACTTTGCTCTGCTCGAGTGAGCTCTTCTTGCCACCTCAGCCATTGTGTCCACCATCACCCTGTTGTTTTCTTCGTACTCCTCTCTTGGCCTCCTGCAGTTCTGTGGTGGGTTATACATCACTCCAATGACTACTTTATGTTCTCCGGACTGAATTGTACCTACAATGTAGTCTCTTTCTCCAATCATGTCCATGCCTTCCATTTCCTCAAATCCCCATCGGTGTTTTATGAGCAGTGCAACCCCTCCTCCCCCTCTACTCCTTCTATCTTTCCTCGGGATCTGATATCCCGTTGGGAAGATTGTGTCTGTTATTGTCTCAGCGAGTTTTGTTTCTGTGACTGCTATGATGTCTGGGGATTTTTCACTGATTCTTTCGTTCCACTCCTCATGTTTATTCGTTATTCCATCTGCGTTTGTGTACCAAACTTTCAGTTTCTTTTCTATCATTGTGGTCATGCAAGAATATTGGGGTTGGGGAGCGAGAGCCTTGGTGGGGGCCTATATGGGGCTGTGGTGTAGGTGGGGTTTGTGATGATGGGGGTGGGGTCAGAATGCCCATAAGGGACAGCTGTTGGGGTGAGGTTTGTGATATGGGGGTTGGTGGCAGAGGGAACAGTGAGTGGGTTGTAGTATAGGTTGCTCAGTTGCGTTGGGAATGTCGCGGGTGGAGTCTTTTGGTGGGAGATTCTGTGGGGTGTGTTTGCCCTTCCTCATGTGTCTGGGTCCTGCTCATCTTCGTCATTGCCTCTCGTTCCTCCTTGCGTCTCTGTACCCTCTCTTTCAGTGTAGTCCTTTCTTCTTGTGTGTGTGTTTATAGAGAAAGGGCTGAATAATCAACACTAAGATAACCATTAATAGATATCTTTATCTAAGATAACTCAGTGACAAATATCCTTATCAAAAGATAACGAAACTCTCTGTGTATATACACTGGAAGGTGTACATCTCTCAATGTATATACACTGTGTATATACACTGTGTGTATATACACTTTAGTCACTCTTCTAGATATCTGGAGATTAAATTCTAAGCATATATACACAGATATATACACCTGTTGGTGTATATTCAGTTAGAGATATATACATCCTGGAATATATATTCATGTAATCTCTAATTCTCTCTTTAACTCTCTCTGCCTCTCTATCCACAAACTTTATTATCTCTGCCTCTAGACTCAGAGATGAATTATTTTTTCCTCTCCAGACGGAGGTGTTTGAAGCAGTTGAAAATGGAGACTTAGAACGCCTTCAAGAGGTCATTCAACTCACAGGACCAACAGCTAGAGACCAGCAGACTGGGTGCACCCTGCTGCATGCAGCAGCAGACAGCAACCAGCCAGAGGTGTTAAGCTTCCTGCTGAAGCTTATCAGTCCCAATATTGTCAACAAGGAAGGTCAGACTCCAGCTCACCTGGCTGCCCTCAAGGGTCACACACAAGTGCTGAAGATATTGCTGGCTGACGAGGACTTCAACCTTAACAAACGTGATAACCACAACAGAACCTTCAAGGACCTGGTTAGTTCTTTCTTTCTAAATCTAGAATCTGTTAGAAAACATATTAGACCTATCATAATATAACCTTAACAAACCTGATAACCACAACAGAACCTTCAAGGACCTGGTTAGTTCTTTCTTTCTAAATCTAGAATCTGTTAGAAAAGATATTAGACCTATCATAATATAACCTTAACAAACCTGATAACCACAACAGAACCTTCAATAACGGTAAGAGCAAACAGTCTCTGTTTGGCAAACAACCATCCTGTTGGTATCTGTTGATGGTGAGGCAACAGTGTAGATAAATGGTTCAGAGAACCGACAAGTTGATAAATTAGATCCTTGCGTAACGTTACGCCACACAGTGGCTTCATCAGTCCAGTACACAGAAGACCGATGAAGATCAGAAGGAGCTTGAGGTAGTCAGTCCCTCAACCTTGATGTAGCAGTGATACACTGTTTATAACAACAATAATAATAATAATAATAATAATAATAATAATAATAATAATAAGGTATATTTCTACCAGTACAAGATACAACTTATACAGACCATAGTTCACACCTATGACATACTATATAGAAAGTTCCTGGTTATGTTGAGCATTTCTGGCGACTTATTTGTCCCCAGGATGCCACCCACACCAGTCCACTAACACCCAGGATGCCACCCACACCAGTCCACTAACACCCAGGATGCCACCCACACCAGTCCACTAACACCCAGGACGCCACCCACACCAGTCCACTAACACCCAGGATGCCACCCACACCAGTCCACTAACACCCAGGATGCCACCCACACCAGTCCACTAACACCCAGGATGCCACCCACACCAGTCCACTAACACCCAGGATGCCACCCACACCAGTCCACTAACACCCAGGATGCCACCCACACCAGTCCACTAACACCCAAGTACCTACTTACCGCTAGGTGAACAGTGACAGCAGGTGTAAGGTAGCTAACACCCAGGTACCTACTTACTGCTAGGTGAACAGTGGCAGCAGATATAAGGTAACTAACACCCAGGTACCTACTTACTCTTACATTAGCTAATTTCATATATAATAACCAATAACCAAGGGAGAAACTAACGAACATAATTACTCTCATTTCAGCTATCAGCACCACTGTTCCTAGCAGTGTTGAGTGGCAGTGTGAGTCACATAGAGAACCTACTCCAGCTAGGAGCTGATCCTGACCATCATTCTGGAGAGCTTGTTAGAGGAGCTCTATCCAGGGAGCTCTGTGTCACTACTCCCAGACACCTGGCCAGAACACTCGACCGGGAGTACATGCTTCGCTGGTTCCACACTGTAAGAGTACATTCTGTGTTGTGTACTCAATCTACAGATTTAGTATATAATGACCCAATTAGAGTACATTTTATGTACCAATGATGTAAATTCAGTACATAGCGACCCAGAGTACTTTTCATGTATCTAACGATGTAGATTTAGTACATAATGAAGCAATTAGAGTACAACTTATGTAAAATAAGCCACATAGGGATGGAAATCTTCAGCTCAAGATCTTTCGTACTTTGGTACGTCGTCAGGAGCTACGCAGTGAAGCAAGACAGAGGTATCAGTGGGGTAACCTAAGTCACAGAGTACCTAATGCTGCAGAATTACATTTGGTACATAATGACCGGATTAGGTAAAATTTTGAGTTAGTTTCAGTAGGAACTATAGTGCACCACAGAGGGTCTTTGAGAGTATAACAAGGACACTCACTGAAGTCTGTTGTTACGTGTAACGGCCAGCAGTAACAGCCTGGTTGATCAGACCCTGATCCACCACGAGGCCTGGTCTCAGACCGGGAAGCGGGGGCGTTGACCCCCAAAACCCTCTCCAGGTATACTCTAGGTATACTCTAAGTATACTCCAGGTATACTCTAGATATACTCCAGGTATACTCCAGGTATACTTCAGGTATACTCTAGGTATACTCCAGGTATACTCTAGGCATACTCCAGGTATACTCCAGGTATACTCTAGGCATACTCTAAGTATACTTTAGGTATACTCCTGGTATACTCTAGGTATACTCCAGGTATACTCCAGGTATACTCCAGGTATACTCTAGGTATACTCCAGGTATACTCCAGGTATACTCCAGGTACACTCCAGGTATACTCCAGGTATACTTTAGGTATACTCCAGGTATACTCCAGGCATACTCCAGGTATACTCAAGGTATACTCTAGGTATACTCCAGGTATACTCCAGGTATACTCCAGGTATACTCCAGGTATACTCCAGGTATACTCCAGGTATACTCTAGGTATACTCCAGGTATACTCCAGGTATACTCCAGGTACACTCCAGGTATACTCCAGGTATACTCCAGGTATACTCTAGGTATACTCCAGGTATACTCCAGGCATACTCCAGGTATACTCTAGGTATACTCCAGGTATACTCCAGGCATACTCCAGGTATACTCTAGGTATACTCCAGGTATACTCCAGGTATACTCCAGGTATACTCCAGGTACACTCCAGGTATACTCCAGGTATACTCTAGGTATACTCCAGGTATACTCCAGGTACACTCCAGGTACACTCCAGGTATACTCCAGGTACACTCCAGGTACACTCCAGGTATACTCTAGGTATACTCCAGGTATACAGTGGAACCAAGGTGGTGTTGGACCTGGGAAAAGCTGGATGTGGGAAAACAGTATTTGCCAGGCTTTATCATCCTCACACTGGAGGATATACAAATATGACAGCCAGCAGGATTCGAACCCAGTACAGGACTGAGGAGAAGCTCAGAAACCTTGTCGCCGAGTCTAGCCCAGCGGAACTGAGGAGGCCTCTAGCTGGCGGCACAATTGTATGGGACTCGTGACGTCACAGCAAGAAGAGAGCCTATCTACACAAGTATACAGTAACAGTACTGGCACAGTAAGACTGGTACGGTGAAGCTCTACGCAGCTTGGCCACAGACTCCTCAAAAACTGGGCAGCCTGGTGTACCAGCCATGTTTCTACCCAGGCTGGGCACATCAGTGGTCAGCCTGGTGTACCAGCCATGTTTCTACCCAGGCTGGGCACATCAGTGGTCAGCCTGGTGTACCAGCTATGTTTCTACCCAGGCTGGGCACATCAGTGGTCAGCCTTGTGTACCAGCCATGTTTCTACCCAGGCTGGGCACATCAGTGGGCAGCCTGGTGTACCAGCCATGTTTCTACCCAGTCAGCCTGGGTACCACATCAGTGGTCAGCCTGGTGTACCAGCCATGTTTCTACCCAGGCTGGGCACATCAGTGGTCAGCCTGGTGTACCAGCCATGTTTCTACCCAGGCTGGGCACATCAGTGGTCAGCCTGGTGTACCAGCCATGTTTCTACCCAGGCTGGGCACATCAGTGGTCCTTGCCAGTCTTCCTGTAGTGGGTCTCATCATACACCCCCCCCTATTGTTTCCACCTGGTAGACTGATTTAACAATCTCTTGTGAGGTCTGAACACTGGAGAATGTCGAACTGACTCTTCCCAAAGTCTCTGAGAGTCAGGTCAGTGGTCAGTCGTCACGTGAGGTCACAGACCCTGAGCTGCCTTGGGGATTAGTGTGGACGGTTACAAAGCATGGCTTGCTTCTGCAGTGTTTTAAAAATTGGGGTTGGAGAGTTGAAGGAGGAGGTCTTGCTTCTCCAGGAGGAGATTAGGAGGCTGAAGGTCCACCTCAATGGGGCTGGGAGAGAGTGTGAGGTGGCTGGAGTTGTGGGGAATGAGGCTTCTAGCAGCAAGGTGCAGTCTGTCTCTCGCTGTGAGGAGGCTGTAGTTGGGGTGGCAGCAACGGCTACCAGCAGTGAGGTGCAGCCCAGCACCTGCTACAAGTGGCGAGTAGTTCACAGTAATGGAAGGCGCATCAGAGTAAGGAAAGTTAAGAGTGAAGATCTGAAGGTAGGAAATCGCTTCTCTGTTCTTCAGGATGAATGTACTTCAGTGGCCAGTGAAGGTAAGGGTACTACTGCCCCTGCTAATGGAGGTAAGCGCATTCTTGTGGTTGGTGACTCTCAGGTAAGATACATTGACCGTGCTTTTTGTAATAGGAATAAGAAGATGAGAGATAGAGTGTGCTTCCCTGGAGCTGGTGTTGGAGACATTGTCAACAGGCTGGATAATATCATGTCAGGTAATGGGAGCAAGCCCATTATCTGTCTCAGTGCTGGTGGAAATGATATTGGGAAGGGTAGGAGAGAAGAGCTGCTAGATAAGTACAGGTCAGCTATAGATTTCATTAAGTCTAAGGGAGGGATCCCAATCATATGTAGCATCTTGCCTAGAAGGGGAGTAGGAAATGAATGGTTGTCTAGGGCAATTGGTGTAAATTGCTGGCTAGACAGATACTGCAAGGAACATGCAATCCCATTCATTGACAACTGGAACAACTTTTATGGCAAACATGATATGTATGCAAGGGATGGGGTACATCTCTCTGGGGCTGGGGTGGTAGCACTTGCAGACTCGATTGAGAAGGCCATTGGTGAAATGCCTATGATTTTAAACTGATGGAAGATAGAGGTATGGGTGTGTGTGGGAAACAAGCAGGTTGCAACACTTGGGTTGGAAACAGTAAATGTATAAAAGGCATTCAGCATGAAGTTATAAATAAAGACAATAGATCAGGTCAGCAAACAAAGGGGGACAGCAGAGGGCAGCAAGGGACTAGCTCCCTTAAGGTTTACTATACTAATAGCAGGAGTGTAAGAAATAAGATAGATGAGCTAAGATTAATTGCAAGTGCAGGAGACATAGATATTATTGCTATAACAGAGACCTGGCTCAATCTGAAAGATAGAGAGATGCCCTCTGAATGTCACATACAAGGCTATAAATTATTCCACACTGACAGGGTCAACAGGAAAGGTGGTGGAGTAGCGATGTATGTCAGAGACAATTTAAATTGTTGTGTTAGACAAGATATTAAATTAGAAGCGTCAGCCACTGAATCTGTTTGGTTACAGCTTCTCGAGGGCCGAGAAAAACTAATTTTGGGTGTGATTTACAGGGCCCCAAATCTTGATAGGGAGTGCAGTAAACTTCTATGGGACGAAATTCGTAAGGCATCTACATACGAAAATGTTGTGCTAATGGGAGATTTCAACTATAGACAGATTGACTGGAGCAATTTGACAGGAAATTTAGAGTCAGGTGACTTTCTTGATACGATCCAGGATTGTTTTTTAAAACAGTTTGTGACAGAGCCAACTAGGGGAAATAACCTCCTTGACTTGGTTCTTGCCAGTAGGGAAACACTAATTAATAATCTTGAGGTTAATGATGAGCTTGGGGAAAGTGATCACAAATCACTCAGTTTTAATATATCATGGAATTCCCCTAATAATGGCAATCAAGTCTCCGTCCCTGACTTTCGCTTGGCTGATTTCATAGGACTGAAAAATTACTTAGGTGGGCTGAACTGGAATGACCTGACTAAGGGTCAGGTAGGTGGTGATGGTTGCCGATATGATGCTTTCCAGGGCATAGTTCTAGCTGCTCAGTCAAATTATGTTCCAAATAGGGAAATCAGATCAAACAAAAATGATCCTAAATGGATGAACAATAGATTAAAATATCTGATTGGTCAAAAGAGAGGCATATATAGGCAAATCAAAAGAGGAGAGGGGCAATTGAGAAATCGATATATTCAGTTAAAGAGAGAAATAAAAAAGGGAATTAGAAAAGCAAAAAGAGATTATGAGGTTAAAGTTGCAAGAGAATCGAAGACTAACCCAAAAGGATTCTTTCAGGTATACAGAAGTAAGATCAGGGACAAGATAGGCCCACTCAAAAGTTCCTCGGGTCAGCTCACTGACAGTGATAAGGAAATGTGTAGAATTTTTAACACATACTTCCTCTCAGTTTTTACACAGGAGGATACCAGCGATATTCCAGTAATGATAAATTATGTAGAACAGGACGATAATAAACTGTGTACTATTAGGGTCACAAGTGACATGGTCCTTAGGCAAATAGATAAATTAAAACCTAACAAATCCCCAGGCCCTGATGAACTGTATGCAAGGGTTCTAAAGGAATGTAAAGAGGAGCTTAGCACACCTTTGGCTAATCTTTTCAACATATCACTACAAACTGGCATGGTGCCAGATAAGTGGAAAATGGCAAATGTGATACCTATTTTCAAAACAGGTGACAGGTCCTTAGCTTCGAACTATAGACCAATAAGCCTAACCTCCATAGTGGGAAAATTTATGGAATCAATAATTGCCGAGGCAGTTCGTAGCCACCTTGAAAAGCATAAATTAATCAACGAATCTCAGCATGGTTTTACAAAGGGGCGTTCCTGCCTTACGAATTTATTAACTTTTTTCACTAAGGTATTTGAGGAGGTAGATCATGGTAATGAATATGATATTGTGTATATGGACTTCAGTAAGGCTTTTGACAGGGTCCCACATCAGAGACTATTGAGGAAAATTAAAGCACATGGAATAGGAGGAGAAATTTTTTCCTGGATAGAGGCATGGTTGACAAATAGGCAGCAGAGAGTTTGCATAAATGGGGAGAAATCAGAGTGGGGAAGTGTCACGAGCGGTGTTCCACAGGGGTCAGTGTTGGGCCCCCTGCTGTTCACAATCTACATAAACGACATAGATGAGGGCATAAAGAGCGACATCGGCAAGTTTGCCGATGACACCAAAATAGGCCGTCGAATTCATTCTGACGAGGACATTCGAGCACTCCAGGAAGATTTGAATAGACTGATGCAGTGGTCGGAGAAGTGGCAGATGCAGTTTAATATAGACAAATGCAAAGTTCTAAATGTTGGACAGGACAATAATCATGCCACATATAAACTAAATAATGTAGATCTTAATATTACGGATTGCGAAAAAGATTTAGGAGTTCTGGTTAGCAGTAATCTGAAACCAAGACAACAGTGCATAAGTGTTCGCAATAAAGCTAATAGAATCCTTGGCTTCATATCAAGAAGCATAAATAATAGGAGTCCTCAGGTTGTTCTTCAACTCTATACATCCTTGGTTAGGCCTCATTTAGATTATGCTGCACAGTTTTGGTCACCTTATTACAGAATGGATATAAATTCTCTGGAAAATGTACAAAGGAGGATGACAAAGTTGATCCCATGTATCAGAAACCTTCCCTATGAGGATAGACTAAGGGCCCTGAATCTGCACTCTCTAGAAAGACGTAGAATTAGGGGGGATATGATTGAGGTGTATAAATGGAAGACAGGAATAAATAAAGGGGATGTAAATAGTGTGCTGAAAATATCTAGCCTAGACAGGACTCGCAGCAATGGTTTTAAGTTGGAAAAATTCAGATTCAGGAAGGATATAGGAAAGTACTGGTTTGGTAATAGAGTTGTGGATGAGTGGAACAAACTCCCAAGTACCGTTATAGAGGCCAGAACGTTGTGTAGCTTTAAAAATAGGTTGGATAAATACATGAGTGGATGTGGGTGGGTGTGAGTTAGACCTGATAGCTTGTGCTACCAGGTCGGTTGCCGTGTTCCTCCCTTAAGTCAAGGTGACCTGACCTGACTAGGTTGGGTGCATTGGCTTAAGCCGGTAGGAGACTTGGACCTGCCTCGCATGGGCCAGTAGGCCTTCTGCAGTGTTCCTTCGTTCTTATGTTCTTCTTATGTTCTTTAAAAGACTTTCCTGTAAAAAATTCTTACCAGTGAATTGTAAACAAACCAGTGAGTTCGTACTCCAGAAAAATGTTCGAAGACCAGGTCAGGTTATTCTGAACAAAACTGTTCAGAGTGCTGTTAGTTCGAGGTCCAGTACGAACACCGTATTTATATAATTAAAAGTAACACAATATAATATTTTGACAGGATGCAACGAGAGGGAGAGATAAGAAGAACGAGGCTGAGGAGTCTGCAACTTGCATCAACAATCTGGCAGCAACATTCCGTGTAAGTACTCTCTCCACTCTTAATTTCACTGATATTGCAATATTGCAAGAGTAATTCTGTTGACAATTGCATATAAACAATAACTGGTAAAACAAACACAATACCGTAGAACACCATCGTGATCCTTCAGTATCTTCCTGGACGTCAGGGAATCTTCTGAACACATTCTCTGGTTTCATCAGTCCAATACAAAGCAGGAAGGTGTAAGGAGAGGTGGAGCGTGAGGTAATCAGTCCCTCAGCCTGGGACTGAAGACATCGATTCCAGGTTGAGGGACTGATTATCTCAGCTCCTCCTCTCCTTAACCCTCTCTGCTTTATATTGGACTGATGAAGTCACTGTGTGGCGAAACGTTTCCTTAATAAACATTCCCATATGTTGCATGTCTCAATCTTCATTTATATATATAAACACTAATGTTTATATATAATGTGTATAAACTGAAGGTGATAATAATAAAATTACCGACAAAGTTCCTGGAGGGCGAAACGTCGCTACAAAGTCGCATTAGTTATACTTGTGACGTTTTATATGACAAACTCCAGGTGACCTGACACAGTTTAAATTGTTCCTGTCTTATATTTGAAATGTTGAAATGCGACTCTTGACAAATCATGAAGTTAATATTGGGTAAGGAGTTCTTGCAAGTGATGTTGCAAGTTCGTGTGCAAATGTAGATGCAACAGTACACTCGTGGATTTGCAACTCCAATGTCACCAGTTCAGTTCCCGGCGTCTTCGTGTATATTTGTACGTTATAACTGGGTTTTTAAATCACGTTCAATTAATTACAGCTGAGGGTGAGGCCAGGGACGGTTAAGACGTCAGGTCCAGACGTCTACAGGATGGACACAGATCCTAGAGGATACGTGTGTATCCTAAGCTACAGTTCCTTCCAGGAGCGACCTGACCTGGTCCTTGAGGGGTCAAACTCAGACGTCAAGAACCTGTCAAACGCCTTCGGGAAAATGGGTTACACTGGACACTCACATTGTTCCTTGACAGCACAAGAGACCAAGCAAGTGTTGACCAGTGTCAGGGAGATGCAGCTCCTGGACCGTGTGGGTTGTGCGGTTTTTATTATATCAAGTCACGGCATAGGTAACGAGAAATTCCTAACCAATGACATGAAGCGTTTGACCACAGAATGGGTATGTGATTTCTTCAAGGATTCGGAATGCCCACGCTTAAAAAACAAGCCTAAAATCTTTATCTTCGACCTGTGTCGCGGCCACTACAAGGAGCAACTCCTGAGACAAGCCAGCGCTGTGAAGAGTTCCAGAGTGAAGGAGCCTTTGCAGGATATGATGTGCTTGTACTCAAACAGTGGAGGATTTATGCCTTACACCTTCACGAAGGATGGAACACCTTTTAGCAGGGCTCTGTGTCGCACTTTAGTAAAGCACGCACACAACAAGGAACTCAGTGAGCTCTACAGAGAGTTCCTGAAGGAGTACGTCAAGACGGCCCCCTCAGCTGCTCCACAACTTCGTAACCTCGGCTTTACAAAGAAGTTCTTCTTCAATCCTGTACCAACAGCTTAAAACTGATCAACAGCTCCTACTCACTGCTACAACCCTCAACCACTGTCTTCTGGTACAACCCTCAACCCTCAACTACTGTCTTCTGGTACAACCCTCAACCCACAACTACTACCTTCTGGTGCATCCCTCAACCCACAACTACTGCCCTCAACCCACAACTACTGCCCTCAACCCACAACTACTGTCTTCTGGTACAACCCTCAACCCACAACTACTGCCTTCTGGCACAACCCTCAACCCACAACTACTGCCTTCTGGTACAACCTTCAACTACTGCCTTCTGGTACAACCCTCAACCCACAACTACTGCCTTCTGGCACAACCCTCAACCCACAACTACTGCCTTCTGGTACAACCCTCAACCCACAACTACTGTCTTCTGGTACAACCCTCAACCCACAACTACTGTCTTCTGGCACAACCCTCAACCCACAACTACTGTCTTCTGGTACAACCCTCAACCCACAACTACTGTCTTCTGGCACAACCCTCAACCCACAACTACTGTCTTCTGGTACAACCCTCAACCCACAACTACTGTCTTCTGGTACAACCCTCAACCCACAACTACTGTCTTCTGGTACAACCCTCAACCCACAACTACTGTCTTCTGGTACAACCCTCAACCCACAACTACTGTCTTCTGGTACAACCCTCAACCCACAACTACTGTCTTCTGGTACAACCCTCAACCCACAACTACTGTCTTCTGGTACAACCCTCAACCCACAACTACTGTCTTTTGGTACAACCCTCAACCCACAACTACTGTCTTCTGGTACAACCCTCAACCCACAACTACTGTCTTCTGGTACAACCCTCAACCCACAACTACTGTCTTCTGGTACAACCCTCAACCCTCAACTACTGCCTTCTGGTACAACCCTCAACCCCCACCTACTGCCTTCTGGTACAACCCTCAACCCACAACTACTGCCTTCTGGTACAACCCTCAACCCACAACTACTGCCTTCTGGTACAACCCTCAACCCACAACTACTGTCTTCTGGTACAACCCTCAACCCACAACTACTGTCTTCTGGTACAACCCTCAACCCACAACTACTGCCTTCTGGTACAACCCTCAACCCACAACTACTGCCTTCTGGTGCATCCCTCAACCCACAACTACTGCCTTCTGGTGCATCCCTCAACCCACAACTACTGCCTTCTGGCACAACCCTCAACCCACAACTACTGCCTTCTGGTACAACCCTCAACCCACAACTACTGCCTTCTGGTACAACCCTCAACCCACAACTACTGCCTTCTGGTACAACCCTCAACCCACAACTACTGTCTTCTGGTACAACCCTCAACCCACAACTACTGCCTTCTGGTACAACCCTCAACCCACAACTACTGTCTTCTGGTACAACCCTCAACCCCCACCTACTGCCTTCTGGTACAACCCTCAACCCACAACTACTGTCTTCTGGTACAACCCTCAACCCACAACTACAACGACCTGCGTTCGATTTCGGATCAGGTTAGACGTATAACCACGGCTCCTCACACCTGCTACACACTTTCACCCAGCAGTAAGTAGGTGCTAAGTAGGTGCTAAGATACTAGCACACTGTCGTAGGTGCAAAACTACTGAGGGTTACTAACATACCTTTGATATCACCTCAGGTACAATAAGACCTCACGAATATAGAAACAAGGATTTAACTGATGTGAGATGTAGACGTCTACGGGTGTCGACCATGCAAGAAATGTCTAAAAAATCATTAGTGATGTCAACAAGAAACTGACTTTATTGGTGTCGAAACAAAATTTCTTTAATTTGATGTGTATATGTTAGATTAAGTTAGACCAAACAGGTTGGCTATCAAATTCTAAATCAAAATGTGTCTGTGTAGTATACAAATTATGTGTAGTATACATTGTAATATATATATATATATATATATATATATATATATATATATATATATATATATATATATATATATATATATATATATATATATATATATATATGTTGCGAATAAGAATTTTTTTTAAGAACTTCAGAATGTGACCTGTTACCATTCATTTCTTATGCAACAAGATTTTTGGATCCGAGTTATTTAAAGTTTTAGAGTCTAGGGGAAATAATTTCAACCTGGAAACTCCATAGAATATTCAAATTTATTAAAGTATTTAAATATAATACTTTATCTTCTCTTTGTAGTTAATGTAACTTAATACTTTGTACAATAAATTTACCATATACATTTAGCTCAAAATCATGGAAATGTCACATTTATAAGGAAGTTTAATTGTTCTTCTTGTAATTCGGTCTTCAATAACATTTACGTCTTTGTCTTAACAAGACTGTAAACTCAAAATACAAAAGGTACAAGATTTAACAAGACCTTTGAATCTGGCCGTAAAGTATCTATGGATTACTGAACTGACCAAGAATATAAATATCAAAAGAGTCTTTCAAAGTAATGAGGAACAAAGTGAGTCAGCTCTAGAATCCAATTCTCAAAACCATTCAACTGTACACCGTAAGAGCCAATATACGATCAGTTGTCAGAGCTAGAGCTGGGAGCAGACTGACTACTTGCCAGTCTGTTGACATGTCGTCAGGTTGGATCAGCTGAGCCACGTCAGCCAGCCGGACATAAACAATTGAACAATTCACCGGATGGTTCCGAGACTTAAACTCTACTCTATATACACAAGAAATCCTACCTAACAATAATAATAAAATAATAGTGATAATAACAAAATAGTGATAATACCATGGTATTTTTCATATATTAAGAGATAATAATATAACGCCGAAAGTCTCTATTTTAGCTATAAACGGGGACTTTCGTGCTATAATATTAAGTGATAAACATATTCTCTTACAATAGTTAAATAACACAGGATGACCAATTTCGAAGATATAACAGTAGTGATGATTTCTACAGAGTGGCTCCCACAGTATGGCTCCTCCTGAAAAGGCCTTTTACAGAGTGGCTCCCACAGTATGGCTCCTCCTGAAAAAGCCTTCTACAGAGTTGCTTCTACAGAGGGGCTCATTCCTGAGTGGCTCCCTTTTCACACCTATATGCTAATGACCTTGACCTCTTCCTCAAGACCACCTCACCCTCGAGACCACCTCACCCTCCAGACCACCTCACCCTCAACCCCCCCACCCATGCCCCCACCCACTACCCCCCACCTGCCCCTCCGCACCACCCGCCCTCGCGCCGACCCACCCACCCAGCACCTGCCCGCACCCCTCGTGCCCGCCCATGACCCTACCCACGACCCCACCCACGACCCTCCACCCACGACCCCACCCACGACCCTCCACCCACGACCCTCCACCCACGACCCCACCCACGACCCTCTACCCATGAGCCCCACCCACGACCCCCACCCACGACCCCCACCCATGACCCCCCCACCCACGACCCCCACTCATGACCCCACCCACGACCCCCCACCCATGACCCCACCCACGACCCCCACCCACAACCCCCACCCACGACCCCCACCCACGAACCCCACCCACAACCCCCACCCACGACCCCCACCCATGACCCCACCCATGACCCCACCCACGACCCCCCACCCATGACCCCACCCATGACCCCCACCCATGACCCCACCCATGACCCCACCCACGACCCCCACCCACGACCCCCATCCATGACCCCACCCATGACCCCACCCATGACCCCACCCACGACCCCCACCCATGATCCCACCCACGACCCCACACCCATGACCCCCACCCACGACCCCCACCCATGACCCCACCCATGACCCCACCCATGACCCCACCCACGACCCCCACCCATGACCCCACCCATGACCACCCACGACCCCCACCCATGACCCCACCCATGACCCCACCCATGACCCCACCCATGACCCCACCCACGACCCCCACCCACGACCCCCCACCCACGACCCCCCACCCATGACCCCCACCCATGACCCCACCCACGACCCCTCACCCATGACCCCCCCACGACCCCCCACATGACCCCACCCATGACCCCCACCCACGACCCCTCACCCATGACCCCACCCACGACCCCCCCCATGACCCCACCCATGACCCCCACCCATGACCCCACCCATGACCCCACTCATGACCCCACTCATGACCCCACCCACGACCCCCACCCACGACCCCCACCCACGACCCCCACCCATGACCCCACCCATGACCCCCACCCATGACCCCACCCATGACCCCCACCCAGTGGCTCCTCCTGAAAGGTTTTCTACAGAGTGGTTCCTACCTCTGAGCGGACGCCTTTCGAGCACTGCACGCCCGCCCGAGCGCCAGCCCGTCCGCACCGACCTGCGACCTTGACCTCACCCTCGACCACCTCACCCTCTAAACCATATATTTCTCCTCCACTTCCTTGGAATTCCCCTATGGGGGTTCGAATTTCTTGTGCTCTCCTCGGATCAAATTTTTGAGGTTCCCCATCTCCCCACTTTCACCCCCATCCCAATTTTTTTCGAATTTCATTTTCTTGTGCTCTCCTCGGATCAATTTTTTGAGGTTCCCCGTCCCACTTTCACCCCCATCCCAATTTTTTTCGAATTTCATTTTCTTATGATCTCCTCGGATCAAGACTCACGAAATCGTAATGACACGATTGCAAACAAACCATACCCCAGCTGGGATTGAACCCGTGGTCAGAGAGTCTCAAAACTCCAGCCCGTCGCGTTAGCCACTAGACTCTCTGACCGCGGGTTCAATCCCAGCCGTGGTATGGTTTGTTTGCAATCGTGTCATTACGATTTCATGAGTCATGTTGACAGCATTGAGGGGACATGAGCTAGAGTTCGTCACGGCCACGCTAGCTGGAGATTCGTCTGTAAAAACTTGCATTTGTGGTCACAGTGGTGGCCTGTGCTAACCTTCCTATGGTGTAGAAATATACCTAGTTGGACGAATCTTATTGTGGCTAGCTGGTCTAGTGGCTAACACGACGGGCTGGAGTTTTGAGACACTCTGACGGGTTCAATCCCAGGCAATCGTGTCATTACGATTTTGAGTCTTGATCCGAGGAGATCATAAGAAAATGAAATTCGAAAAAAATTGGGATGGGGGTGAAAGTGAACTCAAAAAATTGATCCGAGGAGAGCACAAGAAAATGAAATTCGAAAAAAATTGGGATGGGGGTGAAAGTGGGGAGATGGGGAACCTCAAAAATTTGATCCGAGGAGAGCACAAGAAATTCGAACCCCCATAGGGGAATTCCAAGGAAGTGGAGGAGAAATATATGGTTTAGAGGGTGAGGTGGTCGAGGGTTCAATCCCGGCCGGGGTATGGTTTGTTTCCTCGGATCAAGTTTTTTTGGATTCCCCCCTCTGGGGGTAAGCATTCATAATGGACTCCCACTTGCATCCCAATTTTTTTTCTCGATAATACAAAGACTCCAATTCCTTGGATCAAGGTTTTCTCGATAATACAAAGACTCCAATTCCTTGGATCAAGGTTTTCTCGATAATACAAAGACTTCATCTCCTCGGATCAAGGTTTTCTCGATAATACAAAGACTCCATCTCCTCGGATCAAGTTTTTTTTCTCGATAATACCAAGACTCCATCTCCTTGGATCAAGTTTTTTTTCTCGATAATACCAAGACTCCATCTCCTTGGATCAAGGTTTTTTGGATTCCCCCCTCTGGGGGTAAGCATTGAACTCCTCCTATGGGGCATGGTGCTCTCTCTTACTACAGGTCTAAACAAGTGTGACGTCACTCCACCTGTGTTTACTCGGCGGTCAGTGACGTCACGTGATGACCTCACACACACAGGCTGAATCTTGTCCAGCAGACATTAACTTAAAATGCAGGATAACACTATTATACAACCAATACATTTCATATACAACATAGGGCAAACATTTTCACTCTTAACCCAGGATAACCCAAATAATTTCACATTTTTTTCGTTAATACCCACAACAATCCACAATTTCTTTACAAAATACAACACAAGTCTAGACATTTTTCTCGTTTTAACTATTTCATCTCAGGTCACTCCCCACGAAGTAACCTTCTCTCTCTCCTCCTCCCTACCCTCCCGAACCCTCACACTCCAACCAACACCTCACAATTTTCACTCATAACCCACAATTTTTCTCGTTTTAACTATTTCATCAGAAAGTCACCACAACACTTATAACCACTTTTCGATAAATTCACTAGTCACAATTTTACATATTACGAAGTTAATACGCACACACACCTCACTTTGAACACCTTCAAAACACTCTCATAAATCATTTGAATACTCACAAAAGTACCTTTGAACATTTCCAAACAACACTGAAACACTTCCAAAATATCATTTTGAGTACTCCCAAATACACCACTGAATACAGCCAAAACACCACCAAAATTACCATAAACTAAGATCAACATAACAGACTAACACCCATCTCAAATCCACTAAAATCACTGTAACCAAGATATTCACAAAATTCTATGACCACCTAGCCCACACACACACACACACACACACACACACACACACACACACACACACACACACACACACACACACACACACACACACACACACACACACACACACACACACACACACACACACTTTTCTCAATATCTCTTAAGAAATATTCTCTCATCCACAACCTTTATCATCTCACTACAGAACAACGCCAAGATTACTTCGAACACTCTCATAAATCATTTGTATACTCACATAAACACCTTTGAACATTTCCAAACAACACTGAAACATTTCCAAGACAACATTTTGAATACTCCCAAATAAGATTTATCATCTCTAATTTATCTACTCTTCCATATTTCATTAAATTACAACTCATCCCCCAAAACTCCTCCCTCAGTCTCCAGATTTTTACAACAGTATCACAAAAACTAACTCAGACACTTTACTTTGAACATCACCAAAAACACCATCAATTACCTTTGAATACTCCTAAAACATCATTCGAACACCCCTAAATCACCTCTGAATACTCCCAGTACACCTTCATAAATACTCTTGCACATCATTTGAACACCTTCAAAAACACCTTTGAATAGTCTCAAACACCATTTGAGTACTCCCAAATACACCACTGAATACTACTAAAACACTTTTTTCTCGTTTTAACTAATTTCAACAGAAAAAGTCACAACAACAACCCACAACTTATAACCACTTTTTCGGCATCACTAGTTCGACAACAATACCCACAACCCCAACACCCCACAACCCACATCACCCACAAAAACAACCCACTTATATCATCTTTTTTGGTATCTCTAGTTCGACTACATTACCCACAACCATCATCACTTACCAATTTATTCACAATTTATTCGATACAAAATTTCCCCTTCTTTTTACTGCATCTTAAATGTAACACACATTCCTCTTTACATTACTAAAATTCTAATAAAATCCTCTCCATACCCATGTCCTTGTATCCACATAAATTGATATTATACTCACAACAAGTAATCTCACTACCCAACTACTGCGACATGTTTCAACACTCTCCATTCTTTTCCAATATATCATAACTTTTCAAGTCTATAATTTCTTTTTAAAATATTCACACATTACCTTTATTTTCAGTAAAATCTCCCCATATTTCATTAAATTTCTAATACAACCCTCCCCATACCCCTCTCCATCTCACCCGCATTTCTTCACATCCACTCACCCATCTCCCAACACACCTCTCCATCTCACCCACATTTCTTCACATCCACTCACCCATCTCCCAACACACCTCTCCATCTCACCCACATTTCTTCACATCCACTCACCCATCTCCCAACACACCTCTTCATCTCACCTGCATTTCTTCACATCCACTCACCCATCTCCCAACACACCTCTTCATCTCACCCGCATTTCATCACATCCACTCACCGATCTCCCAACACACCTCTTCATCTCACCCGCATTTCTTCACATCCACTCACCCATCTCCCAACACACCTCTTCTGAACACACACAAAAATCACATTTCACATCCACAAATGCATCTCATCACCCATCTCAAATCCACTAAAATCACTGTAACCAAGATATTCACAAAACTCTATGACCACCTAACACACACACACACACACACACACCTCACTTTACTTTGAACACCTTCAAAACACTCTCATACATCATTTGAGACCACCTTTTCTCAATATCTCTTAAGAAATATTCTCTCATCCACAACCTTTATCATCTCACTACAGAACAACCCCAAGATTACTTCGAACACTCTCATAAATCATTTGAATACTCACATAAACACCTTTGAACATTTCCAAACAACACTGAAGCACTTCCAAAATGTCATTTTGATTACTCCCAAATAAGATTTATCATTTCTAATTTATCTACACTTACACTTTTCATTAACTGAAATTACAACACATCCACCATACTACTCCCTCAGCCTCCAGACTTTACAACATTAACACAAAAACTAACTCAGACACTTATGACATGAGACGTTTTACCAAAACTAACACAAACACATATCTGTTATATCTCCAATATCTAAGATCACCACAATCAAGACGTTTACCAAATTCTATAACCCCATCACTAAGATCACACATTTTTTGTACACATTCTCTTAAAACATCATCGTAACAAAGATCACTAAAACTATCAATACTTTTACTAAGATCACATAACATTTTGTTTTCTCTAACTCACCCACCAATTTACATTCTCATTCACACTTACACATTTCATTAACCGAAATTACATCTCATCCACCAAACTCCTCCCTCATTCTCCAGACTTTACAACATTAACACAAATAAAACTAACTCATACACTTATGACATGAGACATTACCATAACTAACACACTGACTAACTTTGAACCAACTCTAAACATCACCAAAACACCGCTGATCATCTTCAAAAAATACTCTGCACATTTGAACACCTTCCAAAACACCATCAAACACCTCCGAATACTCCCAAAACACTACTGATTACTACCAAATCACCACTGAATACTACCAAAACACCATCAAAATCACCAGAAACTAAGTTTAACATCACCATCTAACACCCTTTTTATAGAAATCCCCTCAAATCACTATAACCAAGAACTCCCTCCCCATGGGCGCATAAAAAAAAGCATGAACACAAACCTAATACACAAAGACTCAAGAAATCGTAATGACACGATTGCAAACAAACCATACTCTATGACCGCGGGTTCAATCCCGGCCGGGGGTATGGTTTCTAATACACAAACACCTACTACATGATCACCATCAACTTAAAACATATCTTGTACACACATAAATCTAAGACAACAACCATCAACAAACGCTCATATTCACTTACCTCAAAAACCACTAATACCACAGAAAACACTCATTTCTTATAGACATTCACACAAAAAATCATATTTGACAATATCTAAGCGCACTCACCTCACTACCACCAACACACGATGTCACACCTACAGGACCGGCGAGGTCACCTCCAGTGATGTCACACTCCCATTGTGTTACTTGGTGGTCACATCACACCCAACCCACCTTGTTTCAACCTGTTGTACCCACAATATCTAAGAACACTATGATAAATTAGACACATGTGCAACTCTTGGGTATCTTTATTGGGTATCAATAAAGATACCCAAGAGTTGCACATGTGTCTAATTTATCAACATGTCGGTTCTCTGAACCATTCATCTACAAAGAACACTATAACCAAGACGATTACTAGATTTTATGACCCCACAAATAAGGTCACAGAAAACACTCATTTCTTATAAACATTCACACAAAAATCACGATCACCAATTCCATATCATGTTTACCATCATCTATCAACACTCATCACCAAGATCACCAAAAATCTAAGATCATTCATCTCAAAACTACTATGATCACTGAAAACACTTATTTTTATAAACATTCGCACAAAAATAAGACATACACAAAAATACCACGACACTTCCACCAACATCTATAACGTAACATGACCACTATAACATATCTTCACCACCAAAAATAAAAATAATACACAGACACCCACAACTTATACATTTCAGTCGCAAATTTAAGACATGTGACATACACACCAAATCTAAGACATTCACCTCCAACTAAGACATACACATCATAACTAAGACATACACATCATAACTAAGACATACACATCATAACTAAGACATACACATCATAACTAAGACATACACATCATAACTAAGACATACACATCATAACTAAGACATACACATCATAACTAAGACATACACATCATAACTAAGCCCTACACTGAATATTCGTACCACATTCATCATTTCTCATCTATGTTACATATCACATTTCTCACCCTCATCATCCCTAAAACATCCTTTGTTATTCATCCGTATATCACCAAGACATGTTTTAGCCCCGCGACCATCACGACGTAGGAGCCAGAGCAAACATCACCACTCCAACACCACCTACTACACTCTGGCTCCTACGTCGTGATGGTCGCGGGGCTAAAACATGTCTTGGTGATATACGGATGAATAACAAAGGATGTTTTAGGGATGATGAGGGTGAGAAATGTGATATGTAACATAGATGAGAAATGATGAATG
The DNA here is from genome assembly GCF_038502225.1 of Cherax quadricarinatus. NCBI lineage: Eukaryota > Metazoa > Arthropoda > Malacostraca > Decapoda > Parastacidae > Cherax > Cherax quadricarinatus. The sequence continues at coordinate 7,816,887 of NC_091387.1, forward strand.
TGGTACGAATATTCAGTTTGAGAAAAAAATATGTAAAATAATTTTGTGTTTTGATGATTATAACATAAATTTGTTGGGTAAATTGTATTAATATTTTAGTTTATGAATAGTTAACATGAAGTTAGTAAAGTGATTGTGTATTAGTTGGAGGTGAGTGACTTAGTTCTGGTAATGTCTCATCACATGCTAAATTTTTTGTGCTTATGTCTTATATTTATTGTCAATATGTCAATAGTAGGTTTTGGTGTATGTCTTAGTTATGATGTGTATGTCTTAGTTATGATGTGTATGTCTTAGTTATGATGTGTATGTCTTAGTTATGATGTGTATGTCTTAGTTATGATGTGTATGTCTTAGTTATGATGTGTATGTCTTAGTTATGATGTGTATGTCTTAGTTATGATGTGTATGTCTTAGTTATGATGTGTATGTCTTAGTTATGATGTGTATGTCTTAGTTATGATGTGTATGCCTTAGTTATGATGTGTATGTCTTAGTTATGATGTGTATGTCTTAGTTATGATGTGTATGTCTTAGTTATGATGTGTATGTCTTAGTTATGATGTGTATGTCTTAGTTATGATGTGTATGTCTTAGTTATGATGTGTATGTCTTAGTTATGATGTGTATGTCTTAGTTATGATGTGTATGTCTTAGTTATGATGTGTATGTCTTAGTTATGATGTGTATGTCTTAGTTATGATGTGTATGTCTTAGTTATGATGTGTATGTCTTAGTTATGATGTGTATGTCTTAATTATGATGTGTATGTCTTAGTTATGATGTGTATGTCTTAGTTATGATGTGTATGTCTTAGTTATGATGTGTATGTCTTAGTTATGATGTGTATGTCTTAGTTGGAGGTGAATGTCTTAGATTTGGTGTGTATGTCACATGTCTTAAATTTGCGACTGAAATGTATAAGTTGTGGGTGTCTGTGTATTATTTTTATTTTTGGTGGTGAAGATATGTTACAGTGGTCATGTTATGTTATAGATGTTGGTGGAAGTGTCGTGGTATTTTTGTGTATGTCTTATTTTTGTGCGAATGTTTTAAAAAATAAGTGTTTTCAGTGATCATAGTAGTTTTGAGATGCATGATCTTAGATTTTTGGTGATCTTGGTGATGAGTGTTGATAGATGATGGTAAACATGATATGGAATTGGTGATCGTGATTTTTGTGTGTATGTTTATAAGAAAAATGAACGATTTCTGTGACCTTATTTGTGGGGTCATAAAATCTGGTAATCGTCTTGGTTATAGTGTTCTTTGTAGATGAATGGTTCAGAGAACCGACATGTTGATAAATTAGACACATGTGCAACTCTTGGGTATCTTTATTGATACCCAATAAAGATACCCAAGAGTTGCACATGTGTCTAATTTATCATAGTGTTCTTAGATATTGTGGGTACAACAGGTTGAAACAAGGTGGGTTGGGTGTGATGTGACCACCAAGTAACACAATGGGAGTGTGACATCACTGGAGGTGACCTCGTCGGTCCTGTGAGGTGTGACATCGTGTGTTGGTGGTAGTGAGGTGAGTGCGCTTAGATATTGTCAAATATGATTTTTTGTGTGAATGTCTATAAGAAATGAGTGTTTTCTGTGGTATTAGTGGTTTTTGAGGTAAGTGAATATGAGCGTTTGTTGATGGTGGTTGTCTTAGATTTATGTGTGTACAAGATATGTTTCAGTTGATGGTGATCATGTAGTAGGTGTTTGTGTATTTTTTTGTTTTTATTCGCCGGTATTCTCCCGGCCCGGGTCTTTTCCAAGTAGTGGTGACCCGGCCTTGGCTCCCTATCTGGGGAGTGTCTCGAGACTAAAGTCTCCCATGGGAGGAGGTACAGTACCTCCTCATCTTTGGGACCAAGTGTTCCCAGGCCTAGCCACATTCCCCGCCCTCACGGGGCTCGTAGGGAGAAGCTAGGCCTCTGGTCTGCCATCTGCCCCGCCTCAAAGGGGCTCGTGGGGATGGCAGTCTTATGAGCTGCAGATGATAGCAAGCTCAGGCTTTGTGTATTAGGTTTGTGTTCATGCTTTTTTTTATGCGCCCATGGGGAGGGAGTTCTTGGTTATAGTGATTTGAGGGGATTTCTATAAAAAGGATGTTAGATGGTGATGTTAAACTTAGTTTCTGGTGATTTTGATGGTGTTTTGGTAGTATTCAGTGGTGACTTGTTAGTAATCAGTAGTGTTTTGGGAGTGTTCGGAGGTGTTTGATGGTGTTTTTGAAGGTGTTCAAATGACATGCAGAGTATTTTTTGAAGATGATCAGTGGTGTTTTGGTGATGTTTAGAGTTGGTTCAAAGTTAGTCAGTGTGTTATGGTAATGTCTCATGTCATAAGTGTATGAGTTAGTTTTTTTTGTGTTAATGTTGTAAAGTCTGGAGAATGAGGGAGGAGTTTGGTGGATGAGATGTAATTTCTGTTAATGAAATGTGTAAGTGTGAATGAGAATGTAAATTGGTGGGTGAGTTAGAGAAGACAAAATGTTATGTGATCTTAGTAAAAGTATAGATAGTTTTAGTGATCTTCATTATGATGATGTTTTAAGAGAATGTGTACAAAAAAATGTGTGATCTTAGTGGTGGGGTTATAGAATTTGGTAAACGTCTTGATTGTGGTGATCTTAGATATTGGAGATATAACAGATATGTGTTTGTGTTAGTTTTGGTAAAATGTCTCATGTCACAAGTGTCTGAGTTAGTTTTTGTGTTAATGTTGTAAAGTCTGGAGACTGAGGGAGTAGTATGGTGGATGTGTTGTAATTTCAGTTAATGAAATGTGTAAGTGTAGATAAATTAGAGATGATAAATCTTATTTGGGAGTAATCAAAATGATATTTTGGAAGTGCTTCAGTGTTGTTTGGAAATGTTCAAAGGTGTTTATGTGAGTATTCAAATGATTTATGAGAGTGTTCGAAGTAATCTTGAGGTTGTTCTGTAGTGAGATGATAAAGGTTGTGGATGAGAGATATTGAGAAAAGGTGGTCTCAAATGATGTATGAGAGTGTTTTGAAGGTGTTCAAAGTAAAGTGAGGTGTGTGTGTGTGTGTGTGTGTGTGTGTGTGTGTGTGTGTGTGTGTGTGTGTGTGTGTGTGTGTGTGTGTGTGTGTGTTAGGTGGTCATAGAGTTTTGTGAATATCTTGGTTACAGTGATTTTAGTGGATTTGAGATGGATGATGAGATGCATTTGTGGATGTGAAATGTGATTTTTGTGTGTGTTCAGAAGAGGTGTGTTGGGAGATGGGTGAGTGGATGTGAAGAAATGTGGGTGAGATGGAGAGGTGTGTTGGGAGATGGGTGAGTGGATGTAAAGAAATGTGGGTGAGATGGAGAGGTGTGTTGGGAGATGGGTGAGTGGATGTGAAGAAATGTGGGTGAGATGGAGAGGTGTGTTGGGAGATGGGTGAGTGGATGTGAAGAAATGTGGGTGAGATGGAGAGGGGTATGGGGAGGGTTGTATTAGAAATTTAATGAAATATGGGGAGATTTTACTGAAAATAAAGGTAACATGTGAATATTTTAAAAAGAAATTATAGACTTGAAAAGTTATGATATACTGGAAAAGAATGGAGCGTGTTGAAACATGTCGCAGTAGTTGGGTAGTGAGATTAGTTGTTGTGAGTATAATATCAATTTATGAGGATACAAGGAGATGGGTATGGAGAGAATTTTATTAGAATTTTAGTAATGTAAAGAGGAATGTGTAGTACATTTAAGATGCAGTAAAAAGAAGGGGAAAAAATTGTGAATAAATTGGTAAGTGATGATGGTTGTGGGTAATGTAGTCGAACTAGAGATACCAAAAAAGATGATATAAGTGGGTTGTTTTTGTGGGTGATGTGGGTTGTGGGGTGTTGGGGGTTGTGGGTGTTGTTGACGAACTAGTGATGCCGAAAAAGTGGTTATAAGTTGTGGGTTGTTGATGTGACTTTTTCTGATGAAATTAGTTAAAACGAGAAAAAAAATTGTGGGTTGTGGGTGTTGTGGGTGATGTGGGTTGTGGGTTGTGGGTGTTGTCGAACTAGTGATGTCGAAAAGGCGTTATAAGTGTGTTGTTGTTGTGGGTGATGTGGGGTGGGTTGTGGGTGTTGTGGGGTGTGGGTGATGTGGGTTGTGGGTGATGTGGGATGTGGGTGTTGTGGGTGTTGTTGTTGTCGAACTAGAGATACCGAAAAAGTGGTTATAAGTTGTGGGGTGTGGGTGTTGTGGGTTGTGGGTGTTGTGGATGTGGGTGTTGTTGTCGAACTAGAGTTGTTGAAAAGTGATTATAAGTTGTGGGGTGTTGTGCCTTTTTCTGATGAAATTAGTTAAAACGAGAAAAAATTGTGGGTTGTTGGTGATGTGGGTTGTGGGGTGTTGGGGTTGTGGGTATTGTTGTCGAACTAGTGATGCCGAAAAAGTGGTTATAAGTTGTGGGTTGTTGTGCCTTTTACTGATGAAATTAGTTAAAACGAGAAAAAATTGTGGGTTGTGGGTGATGTGGGTTGTGTGTGTTGTGGGGTGTGGGTGATGTGGGTTGTGGGTGTTGTGGGGTGTGGGTGTTGATCTTAGTTTATGGTGATTTTGGTGGTGTTTTGAGTGTATTCAGTGGTGTCTTAGTAGTATTCAGTGGTGTATTTGGGAGTACTCAAATGGTGTTTTGAGGTTATTAACCATACCCCCGGCCGGGATTGAACCCGCGGTCATAGAGTCTCTAAACTCCAGCTCGTCACGTTAGCCACTAGACCAGCTAGCCACAATAAGATTCATCCAACTAGGTATATTTCTACACCATCATGTTGACGGCAGTGAAGGGACTTGAGCTAGAGTTCGTCACCGCCACGCTAGCTGGAGATTCGTCTGTAAAAACTTGCATTTGTGGTCACAGAGGTGCCTGTGCTAACCTTCCTATGGTGTAGAAATATACCTAGTTGGATGAATCTTATTGTGGCTAGCTGGCCTAGTGGCTAGCGCGACGGGCTGGAGTTTTGAGACACAATGACCGCGAGTTCTATCCCGGCCGGGGATATGGTTTGTTTGCAATCGTGTCATTACGATTTCTTGAGTCAGTCTTGAGGTTATTCAAAGGTGCTTTTGAAGGTGTTCAAATGATGTGCAAGAGTACTTATGATTGTGTTCTGGGAGTATTCAGAGGTGATTTAGGGGTGTTCGAATGATGTTTTTGGAGTATTCAAAGGTAAATGATGGTGTTTTTGGAGTATTCAAAGGTAAATGATGGTGTTTTTGGTGTTCAAAGTAAGGTGTCTGAGTTAGTTTCTGTGATACTGTTGTAAAAATCTGGAGACTGAGGGAGGAGTTTTGGGGGATGAGTTGTAATTTAATGAAATATGAAAGAGTAGATAAATTAGAGATGATAAATCTTATTTGGGAGTATTCAAAATGTTGTCTTGGAAATGTTTCAGTGTTGTTTGGAAATGTTCAAAGGTGTTTATGTGAGTATACAAATGATTTATGAGAGTGTTCGAAGTAATCTTGGCGTTGTTCTGTAGTGAGATGATAAAGGTTGTGGATGAGAGAATATTTCTTAAGAGATATTGAGAAAAGTGTGTGTGTGTGTGTGTGTGTGTGTGTGTGTGTGTGTGTGTGTGTGTGTGTGTGTGTGTGTGTGTGTGTGTGTGTGTGTGGGCTAGGTGGTCATAGAGTTTTGTGAATATCTTGGTTACAGTGATTTTAGTGGATTTGAGATGGGTGTTAGTCTGTTATGTTGATCTTAGTTTATGGTAATTTTGGTGGTGTTTTGGCTGTATTCAGTGGTGTATTTGGGAGTACTCAAAATGATATTTTGGAAGTGTTTCAGTGTTGTTTGGAAATGTTCAAAGGTATTTTTGTGAGTATTCAAATGATTTATGAGAGTGTTTTGAAGGTGTTCAAAGTGAGGTGTGTGTGCGTATTAACTTCGTAATATGTAAAATTGTGACTAGTGAATTTATCGAAAAGTGGTTATAAGTGTTGTGGTGACTTTCTGATGAAATAGTTAAAACGAGAAAAATTGTGGGTTATGAGTGAAAATTGTGAGGTGTTGGTTGGAGTGTGAGGGTTCGGGAGGGTAGGGAGGAGGAGAGAGAGAAGGTTACTTCGTGGGGAGTGACCTGAGATGAAATAGTTAAAACGAGAAAAATGTCTAGACTTGTGTTGTATTTTGTAAAGAAATTGTGGATTGTTGTGGGTATTAACGAAAAAAATGTGAAATTATTTGGGTTATCCTGGGTTAAGAGTGAAAATGTTTGCCCTATGTTGTATATGAAATGTATTGGTTGTATAATAGTGTTATCCTGCATTTTAAGTTAATGTCTGCTGGACAAGATTCAGCCTGTGTGTGTGAGGTCATCACGTGACGTCACTGACCGCCGAGTAAACACAGGTGGGGTGACGTCACACTTGTTTAGACCTGTAGTAAGAGAGAGCACCATGCCCCATAGGAGGAGTTCATTTGAATGCTTACCCCCAGAGGGGGGAACCCAAAAATTTGATCCGAGGAGATGATAAGAAAAAAAATTCGAAAAAATTTGGGTTGGGAGTGAAAGTGGGAGGGGCGATCCAAAAACTTGATTCGAGGAAGTGGAGAGCACAATAAAATGAAATTCAAAAAAAATTTGAAAAACGGAAAAAAATTCGGGGGGCGGGGGCGATCCGGACGACGCTGCAGAAGGCGCAGCAGAAGGCGCGGGGGGGCGCGACCGGCGGGTGCGAAGGGCGCGGGCAGGTGCGACGGGCGGGAGCGAAGGGCGTGGGCGGGCAGCTGGGTCGGCGCGACGGGTGGGTGGGGGGCGCGGGGGGTCATGAGTGAGGGGTTGAGGGTGAGGTGGTCTCGAGGGCGAGGTGGTCTCCAGGGGGAGGTGGTCTCGACGGGGAGGTGGTCTCGGTTGCGAGGTCAAGGTCATTAGCACATAGGTGTGAAAAGGAGACCACTCTGTAGAAGTCCTTTTGGGAGGAAGCCACTCTGTAGAAGAGACCGCTCTGTAGAAATCATCACTACTGGCAGTGTTGGTGACACTGGTGTGTAGATGACAGGGTGGCAGTGTTGGTGACACTTGTGTGTAGATGACAGGGTGGCAGTGTTGGTGACACTTGTGTGTAGATGACAGGGTGGCAGTGTTAGTGACACTGGTGTGTAGATGACAGGGTGGCAGTGTTAGTGACACTGGTGTGTAGATGACAGGGTGGCAGTGTTGGTGACACTGGTGTGTAAATGACAGCAGTGTTGGTGACACTGGTGTGTAGATGACAGGGTAGCAGTGTTGGTGACACTGGTGTGTAGATGACAGGGTAGCAGTGTTAGTGACACTGGTGTGTAGATGACAGGGTAGCAGTGTTGGTGACACTGGTGTGTAGATGACAGGGTGGCAGTGTTAGTGACACTGGTGTGTAGATGACAGGGTGGCAGTGTTAGTGACACTGGTGTGTAGATGACAGGGTGGCAGTGTTAGTGACACTGGTGTGTAGATGACAGGGTGGGCAGTGTTAGTGACACTGGTGTGTAGATGACAGGGTAGCAGTGTTAGTGACACTGGTGTGTAGATGACAGGGTGGCAGTGTTGGTGACACTGGTGTGTAGATGGCAGGGTAGCAGTGTTAGTGACACTGGTGTGTAGATGACAGTGCAGCAGTGTTAGTGACACTGGTGTGTAGATGACAGGGTGGCAGTGTTAGTGACACTGGTGTGTAGATGACAGGGTGGCAGTGTTAGTGACACTGGTGTGTAGATGACAGGGTGGCAGTGTTAGTGACACTGGTGTGTAGATGACAGGGTGGCAGTGTTGGTGACACTGGTGTGTAGATGACAGGGTGGCAGTGTTGGTGACACTGGTGTGTAGATGACAGGGTGGCAGTGTTAGTGACACTGGTGTGTAGATGACAGGGTGGCAGTGTTAGTGACACTGGTGTGTAGATGACAGGGTGGCAGTGTTGGTGACACTGGTGTGTAGATGACAGGGTGGCAGTGTTAGTGACACTGGTGTGTAGATGACAGGGTGGCAGTGTTAGTGACACTGGTGTGTAGATGACAGGGTAGCAGTGTTGGTGACACTGGTGTGTAGATGACAGGGTGGCAGTGTTGGTGACACTGGTGTGTAGATGACAGGGTAGCAGTGTTGGTGACACTGGTGTGTAGATGACAGGGTGGCAGTGTTAGTGACACTGGTGTGTAGATGACAGGGTGGCAGTGTTAGTGACACTGGTGTGTAGATGACAGGGTGGCAGTGTTGGTGACACTTGTGTGTAGATGACAGGGTAGCAGTGTTAGTGACACTGGTGTGTAGATGACAGGGTGGCAGTGTTAGTGACACTGGTGTGTAGATGACAGGGTGGCAGTGTTGGTGACACTGGTGTGTAGATGACAGGGTAGCAGTGTTAGTGACACTGGTGTGTAGATGACAGGGTGGCAGTGTTAGTGACACTGGTGTGTAGATGACAGGGTGGCAGTGTTGGTGACACTGGTGTGTAGATGACAGGGTGGCAGTGTTGGTGACACTGGTGTGTAGATGACAGGGTAGCAGTGTTGGTGACACTGGTGTGTAGATGACAGGGTGGCAGTGTTGGTGACACTGGTGTGTAGATGACAGGGTAGCAGTGTTGGTGACACTGGTGTGTAGATGACAGGGTGGCAGTGTTAGTGACACTGGTGTGTAGATGACAGGGTGGCAGTGTTAGTGACACTGGTGTGTAGATGACAGGGTGGCAGTGTTGGTGACACTGGTGTGTAGATGACAGGGTGGCAGTGTTGGTGACACTGGTGTGTAGATGACAGGGTGGCAGTGTTGGTGACACTGGTGTGTAGATGACAGGGTGGCAGTGTTAGTGACACTGGTGTGTAGATGACAGGGTGGCAGTGTTAGTGACACTGGTGTGTAGATGACAGGGTGGCAGTGTTAGTGACACTGGTGTGTAGATGACAGGGCAGCAGTGTTGGTGACACTGGTGTGTAGATGACAGGGTGGAAGTGTTGGTGACACTGGTGTGTAGATGACAGGGTGGCAGTGTTAGTGACACTGGTGTGTAGATGACAGGGTGGCAGTGTTGGTGACACTGGTGTGTAGATGACAGGGTGGCAGTGTTAGTGACACTGGTGTGTAGATGACAGGGTGGCAGTGTTGGTGACACTGGTGTGTAGATGACAGGGTGGCAGTGTTTGTGACACTGGTGTGTAGATGACAGGGCAGCAGTGTTGGTGACACTGGTGTGTAGATGACAGTGTGGCAGTGTTGGTGACACTGGTGTGTAGATGACAGGGTGGCAGTGTTGGTGACACTGGTGTGTAGATGACAGGGTGGCAGTGTTGGTGACACTGGTGTGTAGATGACAGGGCAGCAGTGTTGGTGACACTGGTGTGTAGATGACAGGGTGGGCAGTGTTGGTGACACTGGTGTGTAGATGACAGGGTGGCAGTGTTAGTGACACTGGTGTGTAGATGACAGGGCAGCAGTGTTAGTGACACTGGTGTGTAGATGACAGGGTGGCAGTGTTGGTGACACTGGTGTGTAGATGACAGGGTGGCAGTGTTGGTGACACTGGTGTGTAGATGTCAGGGTGGCAGTGTTGGTGACACTGGTGTGTAGATGACAGGGTGGCAGTGTTGGTGACACTGGTGTGTAGATGACAGGGTGGCAGTGACACTGGTGTGTAGATGACAGGGTGGCAGTGTTAGTGACACTGGTGTGTAGATGACAGGGTGGCAGTGTTGGTGACACTGGTGTGTAGATGACAGGGTGGCAGTGTTGGTGACACTGGTGTGTAGATGACAGGGTGGCAGTGTTAGTGACACTGGTGTGTAGATGACAGGGTGGCAGTGTTAGTGACACTGGTGTGTAGATGACAGGGTGGCAGTGTTAGTGACACTGGTGTGTAGATGACAGGGTGGCAGTGTTAGTGACACTGGTGTGTAGATGACAGGGTGGCAGTGTTAGTGACACTGGTGTGTAGATGACAGGGTGGCAGTGTTAGTGACACTGGTGTGTAGATGACAGGGTGGCAGTGTTGGTGACACTGGTGTGTAGATGACAGGGTGGCAGTGTTAGTGACACTGGTGTGTAGATGACAGGGTGGCAGTGTTAGTGACACTGGTGTGTAGATGACAGGGTGGCAGTGTTAGTGACACTGGTGTGTAGATGACAGGGTGGCAGTGTTAGTGACACTGGTGTGTAGATGACAGGGTGGCAGTGTTGGTGACACTGGTGTGTAGATGACAGGGTGGCAGTGTTGGTGACACTGGTGTGTAGATGACAGGGTGGCAGTGTTAGTGACACTGGTGTGTAGATGACAGGGTGGCAGTGTTGGTGACACTTGTGTGTAGATGACAGGGTGGCAGTGTTGGTGACACTGGTGTGTAGATGACAGGGTGGCAGTGTTGGTGACACTGGTGTGTAGATGACAGGGTGGCAGTGTTGGTGACACTGGTGTGTAGATGACAGGGTGGCAGTGTTGGTGACACTTGTGTGTAGATGACAGGGTGGCAGTGTTGGTGACACTTGTGTGTAGATGACAGGGTGGCAGTGTTGGTGACACTTGTGTGTAGATGACAGGGTGGCAGTGTTGGTGACACTGGTGTGTAGATGACAGGGCAGCAGTGTTGGTGACACTGGTGTGTAGATGACAGGGCAGCAGTGTTGGTGACACTGGTGTGTAGATGACAGGGCAGCAGTGTTGGTGACACTGGTGTGTAGATGACAGGGTGGCAGTGTTGGTGACACTGGTGTGTAGATGACAGGGTGGCAGTGTTGGTGACACTGGTGTGTAGATGACAGGGTGGCAGTGTTAGTGACACTGGTGTGTAGATGACAGGGTGGCAGTGTTAGTGACACTGGTGTGTAGATGACAGGGTGGCAGTGTTAGTGACACTGGTGTGTAGATGACAGGGTGGCAGTGTTGGTGACACTGGTGTGTAGATGACAGGGTGGCAGTGTTAGTGACACTGGTGTGTAGATAGCAGTGTTGGTGACACTGGTGTGTAGATGACAGGGTGGCAGTGTTGGTGACACTGGTGTGTAGATGACAGGGTGGCAGTGTTAGTGACACTGGTGTGTAGATGACAGGGTGGCAGTGTTAGTGACACTGGTGTGTAGATGACAGGGTGGGCAGTGTTAGTGACACTGGTGTGTAGATGACAGGGTGGCAGTGTTAGTGACACTGGTGTGTAGATGACAGGGTGGCAGTGTTGGTGACACTGGTGTGTAGATGACAGGGTGGCAGTGTTGGTGACACTGGTGTGTAGATGACAGGGTGGCAGTGTTGGTGACACTGGTGTGTAGATGACAGGGTGGCAGTGTTGGTGACACTGGTGTGTAGATGACAGGGTGGCAGTGTTAGTGACACTGGTGTGTAGATGACAGGGTGGCAGTGTTGGTGACACTGTGTGTGTAGATGACAGGGTGGCAGTGTTGGTGACACTGGTGTGTAGATGACAGGGTGGCAGTGTGTGTAGATGACACTGGTGTGTAGATGACAGGGTGGCAGTGTTGGTGACACTGGTGTGTAGATGACAGGGTGGCAGTGTTGGTGACACTGGTGTGTAGATGACAGGGTGGCAGTGTGGCAGTGTTAGCAGTGTGACACTGGTGTGTAGATGACAGGGTAGCAGTGTTAGTGACACTGGTGTGTAGATGACAGGGTGGCAGTGTTAGTGACACTGGTGTGTAGATGACAGGGTGGCAGTGTTAGTGACACTGGTGTGTAGATGACAGGGTGGCAGTGTTGGTGACACTGGTGTGTAGATGACAGGGTGGCAGTGTTAGTGACACTGGTGTGTAGATGACAGGGTGGCAGTGTTGGTGACACTGGTGTGTAGATGACAGGGTGGCAGTGTTAGTGACACTGGTGTGTAGATGACAGGGTGGCAGTGTTAGTGACACTGGTGTGTAGATGACAGGGTGGCAGTGTTGGTGACACTGGTGTGTAGATGACAGGGTGGCAGTGTTAGTGACACTGGTGTGTAGATGACAGGGTGGGCAGTGTTGGTGACACTGGTGTGTAGATGACAGGGTGGCAGTGTTGGTGACACTGGTGTGTAGATGACAGGGTGGCAGTGTTAGTGACACTGGTGTGTAGATGACAGGGTGGCAGTGTTGGTGACACTGGTGTGTAGATGACAGGGTGGCAGTGTTGGTGACACTGGTGTGTAGATGACAGGGTGGCAGTGTTGGTGACACTGGTGTGTAGATGACAGGGTGGCAGTGTTGGTGACACTGGTGTGTAGATGACAGGGTGGCAGTGTTGGTGACACTTGTGTGTAGATGACAGGGTGGCAGTGTTGGTGACACTGGTGTGTAGATGACAGGGTGGCAGTGTTGGTGACACTGGTGTGTAGATGACAGGGTGGCAGTGTTGGTGACACTGGTGTGTAGATGACAGGGTGGCAGTGTTGGTGACACTGGTGTGTAGATGACAGGGTGGCAGTGTTAGTGACACTGGTGTGTAGATGACAGGGTGGCAGTGTTAGTGACACTGGGATGACAGGGTGGCAGTGTTGGTGACACTGGTGTGTAGATGACAGGGTGGCAGTGTTGTAGTGACACTGGTGTGTAGATGACAAAGTGGCAGTGTTAATGACACTGGTGTGTAGATGACAGGGTGGCAGTGTTGGTGACACTGGTGTGTAGATGACAGGGTGGCAGTGTTGGTGACACTGGTGTGTAGATGACAGGGTGGCAGTGTTGGTGACACTGGTGTGTAGATGACAGGGTGGCAGTGTTGGTGACACTGGTGTGTAGATGACAGGGTGGCAGTGTTGGTGACACTGGTGTGTAGATGACAGGGTGGCAGTGTTAGTGACACTGGTGTGTAGATGACAGGGTGGCAGTGTTGGTGACACTGGTGTGTAGATGACAGGGTGGCAGTGTTAGTGACACTGGTGTGTAGATGACAGGGTGGCAGTGTTGGTGACACTGGTGTGTAGATGACAGGGTGGCAGTGTTGGTGACACTGGTGTGTAGATGACAGGGTGGCAGTGTTGGTGACACTGGTGTGTAGATGACAGGGTGGCAGTGTTGGTGACACTGGTGTGTAGATGACAGGGTAGCAGTGTTGGTGACACTGGTGTGTAGATGGCAGGGTGGCAGTGTTGGTGACACTGGTGTGTAGATGACAGGGTGGCAGTGTTGGTGACACTGGTGTGTAGATGGCAGGGTGGCAGTGTTGGTGACACTGGTGTGTAGATGACAGGGTGGCAGTGTTGGTGACACTGGTGTGTAGATGACAGGGTGGCAGTGTTGGTGACACTGGTGTGTAGATGACAGGGTGGCAGTGTTAGTGACACTGGTGTGTAGATGACAGGGTGGCAGTGTGTGACAGTGTGTAGATGACAGGGTGGCTGGTGTGTAGATGACAGGGTTGCAGTGTTGGTGACACTGGTGTGTAGATGACAGGGTTGCAGTGTTGGTGACACTGGTGTGTAGATGACAGGGTGGCAGTGTTAGTGACACTGGTGTGTAGATGACAGGGTAGCAGTGTTGGTGACACTGGTGTGTAGATGACAGGGTGGCAGTGTTGGTGACACTGGTGTGTAGATGACAGGGTAGCAGTGTTAGTGACACTGGTGTGTAGATGACAGGGTAGCAGTGTTAGTGACACTGGTGTGTAGATGACAGGGTGGCAGTGTTGGTGACACTGGTGTGTAGATGACAGGGTGGCAGTGTTAGTGACACTGGTGTGTAGATGACAGGGTAGCAGTGTTGGTGACACTGGTGTGTAGATGACAGGGTGGCAGTGTTGGTGACACTGGTGTGTAGATGACAGGGTAGCAGTGTGGCAGTGGTGACACTGGTGTGTAGATGACAGGGTAGCAGTGTTGGTGACACTGGTGTGTAGATGACAGGGCAGCAGTGTTGGTGACACTGGTGTGTAGATGACAGGGTGGCAGTGTTGGTGACACTGGTGTGTAGATGACAGGGTGGCAGTGTTAGTGACACTGGTGTGTAGATGACAGGGTGGCAGTGTTGGTGACACTGGTGTGTAGATGACAGGGTGGCAGTGTTGGTGACACTGGTGTGTAGATGACAGGGTGGCAGTGTTAGTGACACTGGTGTGTAGATGACAGGGTGGCAGTGTTAGTGACACTGGTGTGTAGATGACAGGGTGGCAGTGTTGGTGACACTGGTGTGTAGATGACAGGGTGGCAGTGTTAGTGACACTGGTGTGTAGATGACAGGGTGGCAGTGTTGGTGACACTGGTGTGTAGATGACAGGGTGGCAGTGTTGGTGACACTGGTGTGTAGATGACAGGGTGGCAGTGTTGGTGACACTGGTGTGTAGATGACAGGGTGGCAGTGTTAGTGACACTGGTGTGTAGATGACAGGGTGGCAGTGTTGGTGACACTGGTGTGTAGATGACAGGGTGGCAGTGTTAGTGACACTGGTGTGTAGATGACAGGGTGGCAGTGTTGGTGACACTGGTGTGTAGATGACAGGGTAGCAGTGTTAGTGACACTGGTGTGTAGATGACAGGGTGGCAGTGTTGGTGACACTGGTGTGTAGATGGCAGGGTGGCAGTGTTAGTGACACTGGTGTGTAGATGACAGGGAAGCAGTGTTAGTGACACTGGTGTGTAGATGACAGGGTGGCAGTGTTGGTGACACTTGTGTGTAGATGACAGGGTAGCAGTGTTGGTGACACTGGTGTGTAGATGACAGGGTGGCAGTGTTGGTGACACTGGTGTGTAGATGACAGGGTGGCAGTGTTGGTGACACTGGTGTGTAGATGACAGGGTGGCAGTGTTGGTGACACTGGTGTGTGGATGACAGGGTAGCAGTGTTGGTGACATTGGTGTGTAGATGACAGGGGCAGTGTTGGTGACACTGGTGTGTAGATGACAGGGTGGCAGTGTTAGTGACACTGGTGTGTAGATGACAGGGTAGCAGTGTTAGTGACACTGGTGTGTAGATGACAGGGTGGCAGTGTTGGTGACACTGGTGTGTAGATGACAGGGTGGCAGTGTTAGTGACACTGGTGTGTAGATGACAGGGTAGCAGTGTTAGTGACACTGGTGTGTAGATGACAGGGTGGCAGTGTTAGTGACACTGGTGTGTAGATGACAGGGTGGCAGTGTTAGTGACACTGGTGTGTAGATGACAGGGTGGCAGTGTTAGTGACACTGGTGTGTAGATGACAGGGTGGCAGTGTTGGTGACACTGGTGTGTAGATGACAGGGTGGCAGTGTTGGTGACACTGGTGTGTAGATGACAGGGTGGCAGTGTTGGTGACACTGGTGTGTAGATGACAGGGTGGCAGTGTTGGTGACACTGGTGTGTAGATGACAGGGTGGCAGTGTTGGTGACACTGGTGTGTAGATGACAGGGTGGCAGTGTTGGTGACACTGGTGTGTAGATGACAGGGTGGCAGTGTTAGTGACACTGGTGTGTAGATGACAGGGTGGCAGTGTTGGTGACACTGGTGTGTAGATGACAGGGTGGCAGTGTTAGTGACACTGGTGTGTAGATGACAGGGTGGCAGTGTTGGTGACACTGGTGTGTAGATGACAGGGTGGCAGTGTTGGTGACACTGGTGTGTAGATGACAGGGTGGCAGTGTTGGTGACACTGGTTTGTAGATGACAGGGTGGCAGTGTTGGTGACACTGGTGTGTAGATGACAGGGTGGCAGTGTTAGTGACACTGGTGTGTAGATGACAGGGTGGCAGTGTTGGTGACACTGGTGTGTAGATGACAGGGTGGCAGTGTTGGTGACACTGGTGTGTAGATGACAGGGTGGCAGTGTTGGTGACACTGGTGTGTAGATGACAGGGTGGCAGTGTTGGTGACACTGGTGTGTAGATGACAGGGTGGCAGTGTTGGTGACACTGGTGTGTAGATGACAGGGTGGCAGTGTTGGTGACACTGGTGTGTAGATGACAGGGTGGCAGTGTTGGTGACACTGGTGTGTAGATGACAGGGTGGCAGTGTTGGTGACACTGGTGTGTAGATGACAGGGTGGCAGTGTTGGTGACACTGGTGTGTAGATGACAGGGTGGCAGTGTTGGTGACACTGGTGTGTAGATGACAGGGTGGCAGTGTTGGTGACACTGGTGTGTAGATGACAGGGTGGCAGTGTTAGTGACACTGGTGTGTAGATGACAGGGTGGCAGTGTTGGTGACACTGGTGTGTAGATGACAGGGTAGCAGTGTTGGTGACACTGGTGTGTAGATGACAGGGTAGCAGTGTTGGTGACACTGGTGTGTAGATGACAGGGTAGCAGTGTTGGTGACACTGGTGTGTAGATGACAGGGTGGCAGTGTTAGTGACACTGGTGTGTAGATGACAGGGTGGCAGTGTTGGTGACACTGGTGTGTAGATGACAGGGTGGCAGTGTTAGTGACACTGGTGTGTAGATGACAGGGTGGCAGTGTTAGTGACACTGGTGTGTAGATGACAGGGTGGCAGTGTTAGTGACACTGGTGTGTAGATGACAGGGTATCAGTGTTTGTGACACTGGTGTGTAGATGACAGGGTGGCAGTGTTTGTGACACTGGTGTGTACATGACAGGGTGGCAGTGTTAGTGACACTGGTGTGTAGATGACAGGGTGGCAGTGTTCGTGACACTGGTGTGTAGATGACAGGGTGACAGGGGCAGTGTTAGTGACACTGGTGTGTAGATGACAGGGTGGCAGTGTTGGTGACACTGGTGTGTAGATGACAGGGTGGCAGTGTTAGTGACACTGGTGTGTAGATGACAGGGTGGCAGTGTTAGTGACACTGGTGTGTAGATGACAGGGTAGCAGTGTTAGTGACACTGGTGTGTAGATGACAGGGTGGCAGTGTTGGTGACACTTGTGTGTAGATGACAGGGTGGCAGTGTTGGTGACACTGGTGTGTAGATGACAGGGTGGCAGTGTTGGTGACACTGGTGTGTAGATGACAGGGTGGCAGTGTTGGTGACACTGGTGTGTAGATGACAGGGTGGCAGTGTTGGTGACACTGGTGTGTAGATGACAGGGTGGCAGTGTTGGTGACACTGGTGTGTAGATGACAGGGTAGCAGTGTTGGTGACACTGGTGTGTAGATGACAGGGTGGCAGTGTTGGTGACACTGGTGTGTAGATGACAGGGTGGCAGTGTTGGTGACACTGGTGTGTAGATGACAGGGTGGCAGTGTTGGTGACACTGGTGTGTAGATGACAGGGTGGCAGTGTTGGTGACACTGGTGTGTAGATGACAGGGTGGCAGTGTTGGTGACACTGGTGTGTAGATGACAGGGTGGCAGTGTTGGTGACACTGGTGTGTAGATGACAGGGTGGCAGTGTTGGTGACACTGGTGTGTAGATGACAGGGTGGCAGTGTTAGTGACACTGGTGTGTAGATGACAGGGTAGCAGTGTTGGTGACACTGGTGTGTAGATGACAGGGTAGCAGTGTTGGTGACACTGGTGTGTAGATGACAGGGTGGCAGTGTTAGTGACACTGGTGTGTAGATGACAGGGTGGCAGTGTTGGTGACACTGGTGTGTAGATGACAGGGTGGCAGTGTTAGTGACACTGGTGTGTAGATGACAGGGTGGCAGTGTTGGTGACACTGGTGTGTAGATGACAGGGTGGCAGTGTTAGTGACACTGGTGTGTAGATGACAGGGTAGCAGTGTTGGTGACACTGGTGTGTAGATGACAGGGTGGCAGTGTTAGTGACACTGGTGTGTAGATGACAGGGTGGCAGTGTTAGTGACACTGGTGTGTAGATGACAGGGTAGCAGTGTTAGTGACACTGGTGTGTAGATGACAGGGTGGCAGTGTTGGTGACACTGGTGTGTAGATGACAGGGTGGCAGTGTTAGTGACACTGGTGTGTAGATGACAGGGTGGCAGTGTTAGTGACACTGGTGTGTAGATGACAGGGTGGCAGTGTTGGTGACACTGGTGTGTAGATGACAGGGTGGCAGTGTTAGTGACACTGGTGTGTAGATGACAGGGTGGCAGTGTTGGTGACACTGGTGTGTAGATGACAGGGTGGCAGTGTTGGTGACACTGGTGTGTAGATGACAGGGTGGCAGTGTTGGTGACACTGGTGTGTAGATGACAGGGTGGCAGTGTTGGTGACACTGGTGTGTAGATGACAGGGTGGCAGTGTTGGTGACACTGGTGTGTAGATGACAGGGTGGCAGTGTTGGTGACACTGGTGTGTAGATGACAGGGTGGGCAGTGTTGGTGACACTGGTGTGTAGATGACAGGGTGGCAGTGTTGGTGACACTGGTGTGTAGATGACAGGGTGGCAGTGTTGGTGACACTGGTGTGTAGATGACAGGGTGGCAGTGTTAGTGACACTGGTGTGTAGATGACAGGGTGGCAGTGTTGGTGACACTGGTGTGTAGATGACAGGGTAGCAGTGTTAGTGACACTGGTGTGTAGATGACAGGGTGGCAGTGTTAGTGACACTGGTGTGTAGATGACAGGGTGGCAGTGTTAGTGACACTGGTGTGTAGATGACAGGGTGGCAGTGTTAGTGACACTGGTGTGTAGATGGCAGGGTGGCAGTGTTGGTGACACTGGTGTGTAGATGGCAGGGTGGCAGTGTTGGTGACACTGGTGTGGAGATCGCAAGGTGTCAGTGTTGGTGACATGGGTGTGTAGATGACAGGGTGGCAGTGTTGGTGACACTGGTGTGTAGATGGCAGGGTGGCAGTGTTGGTGACATGGGTGTGTAGATGACAGGGTGGCAGTGTTGGTGACACTGGTGTGTAGATGGCAGGGTGGCAGTGTTGGTGACATGGGTGTGTAGATGACAGGGTGGCAGTGTTGGTGACACTGGTGTGTAGATGACAGGGTGGGCAGTGTTGGTGACACTGGTGTGTAGATGACAGGGTGGCAGTGTTGGTGACACTGGTGTGTAGATGACAGGGTGGCAGTGTTGGTGACACTGGTGTGTAGATGACAGGGTGGCAGTGTTGGTGACACTGGTGTGTAGATGACAGGGTGGCAGTGTTGGTGACACTGGTGTGTAGATGACAGGGTGGCAGTGTTGGTGACACTGGTGTGTAGATGACAGGGTGGCAGTGTTGGTGACACTGGTGTGTAGATGACAGGGTGGCAGTGTTGGTGACACTGGTGTGTAGATGACAGGGTGGCAGTGTTGGTGACACTGGTGTGTAGATGACAGGGTGGCAGTGTTGGTGACACTGGTGTGTAGATGACAGGGTGGCAGTGTTGGTGACACTGGTGTGTAGATGACAGGGTGGCAGTGTTGGTGACACTGGTGTGTAGATGACAGGGTGGCAGTGTTGGTGACACTGGTGTGTAGATGACAGGGTGGCAGTGTTGGTGACACTGGTGTGTAGATGACAGGGTGGCAGTGTTGGTGACACTGGTGTGTAGATGACAGGGTGGCAGCGTTGGTGACACTGGTGTGTAGATGACAGGGTGGCAGTGTTAGCAGTGTTGGTGACACTGATGTGTAGATGGCAGGGTGGCAGTGTTGGTGACACTGGTGTGTAGATGACAGGGTGGCAGTGTTAGTGACACTGGTGTGTAGATGACAGGGTGGCAGTGTTGGTGACACTGGTGTGTAGATGACAGGGTGGCAGTGTTGGTGACACTGGTGTGTAGATGACAGGGTGGCAGTGTTAGTGACACTGGTGTGTAGATGACAGGGTGGCAGTGTTGGTGACACTGGTGTGTAGATGACAGGGTGGCAGTGTTGGTGACACTGGTGTGTAGATGACAGGGTGGCAGTGTTGGTGACACTGGTGTGTAGATGACAGGGTGGCAGTGTTGGTGACACTGGTGTGTAGATGACAGGGTGGCAGTGTTGGTGACACTGGTGTGTAGATGACAGGGTGGCAGTGTTGGTGACACTGGTGTGTAGATGACAGGGTGGCAGTGTTAGTGACACTGGTGTGTAGATGACAGGGTGGCAGTGTTGGTGACACTGGTGTGTAGATGACAGGGTGGCAGTGTTGGTGACACTGGTGTGTAGATGACAGGGTGGCAGTGTTAGTGACACTGGTGTGTAGATGACAGGGTGGCAGTGTTAGTGACACTGGTGTGTAGATGACAGGGTGGCAGTGTTGGTGACACTGGTGTGTAGATGACAGGGTGGCAGTGTTGGTGACACTGGTGTGTAGATGACAGGGTGGCAGTGTTGGTGACACTGGTGTGTAGATGACAGGGTGGCAGTGTTGGTGACACTGGTGTGTAGATGACAGGGTGGCAGTGTTGGTGACACTGGTGTGTAGATGACAGGGTGGCAGTGTTGGTGACACTGGTGTGTAGATGACAGGGTGGCAGTGTTGGTGACACTGGTGTGTAGATGACAGGGTGGGCAGTGTTGGTGACACTGGTGTGTAGATGACAGGGTAGCAGTGTTGGTGACACTGGCATGTAGATGGCAGAGTGGGCAGTGTTGGTGACATTGGTGTGTAGATGACAGGGTGGGCAGTGTTGGTGACACTGGTGTGTAGATGACAGGGTAGCAGTGTTGGTGACACTGGTGTGTAGATGACAGGGTAACAGTGTTGGTGACACTGGTGTGTAGATAACAGGTTGGGCAGTGTTAGTGACACTGGTGTGTAGATGACAGGGTAGCAGTGTTGGTGACACTGGTGTGTAGATGACAGGGTAGCAGTGTTGGTGACACTGGTGTGTAGATGACAGGGTGGCAGTGTTGGTGACACTGGTGTGTAGATGACAGGGTAGCAGTGTAGGTGACACTGGTGTGTAGATGACAGGGTAGCAGTGTAGGTGACACTGGTGTGTAGATGACAGGGTAGCAGTGTTGGTGACACTGGTGTGTAGATGACAGGGTAGCAGTGTAGGTGACACTGGTGTGTAGATGGCAGGGTAGCAGTGTTGGTGACACTGGTGTGTAGATGACAGGGTAGCAGTGTAGGTGACACTGGTGTGTAGATGACAGGGTAGCAGTGTTGGTGACACTGGTGTGTAGATGACAGGGTAGCAGTGTAGGTGACACTGGTGTGTAGATGACAGGGTGGCAGTGTTGGTGACACTGGTGTGTAGATGACAGGGTAGCAGTGTTGGTGACACTGGTGTGTAGATGACAGGGTAGCAGTGTTGGTGACACTGGTGTGTAGATGACAGGGTAGCAGTGTTGGTGACACTGGTGTGTAGATGACAGGGTAGCAGTGTTGGTGACACTGGTGTGTAGATGACAGGGTGGCAGTGTTGGTGACACTGGTGTGTAGATGACAGGGTGGCAGTGTTGGTGACACTGGTGTGTAGATGACAGGGTGGCAGTGTTGGTGACACTGGTGTGTAGATGACAGGGTAGCAGTGTTGGTGACACTGGTGTGTAGATGACAGGGTAGCAGTGTTAGTGACACTGGTGTGTAGATGACAGGGTGGCAGTGTTGGTGACACTGGTGTGTAGATGACAGGGTGGCAGTGTTAGTGACACTGGTGTGTAGATGACAGGGTGGCAGTGTTGGTGACACTGGTGTGTAGATGACAGGGTGGCAGTGTTAGTGACACTGGTGTGTAGATGACAGGGTAGCAGTGTTAGTGACACTGGTGTGTAGATGACAGGGTAGCAGTGTTGGTGACACTGGTGTGTAGATGACAGGGTAGCAGTGTTAGTGACACTGGTGTGTAGATGACAGGGTAGCAGTGTTGGTGACACTGGTGTGTAGATGACAGGGTGGCAGTGTTAGTGACACTGGTGTGTAGATGACAGGGTGGCAGTGTTAGTGACACTGGTGTGTAGATGACAGGGTGGCAGTGTTGGTGACACTGGTGTGTAGATGACAGGGTGGCAGTGTTAGTGACACTGGTGTGTAGATGACAGGGTAGCAGTGTTAGTGACACTGGTGTGTAGATGACAGGGTGGCAGTGTTGGTGACACTGGTGTGTAGATGGCAGGGTAGCAGTGTTAGTGACACTGGTGTGTAGATGACAGTGCAGCAGTGTTAGTGACACTGGTGTGTAGATGACAGGGTGGCAGTGTTAGTGACACTGGTGTGTAGATGACAGGGTAGCAGTGTAGGTCACACTGGTGTGTAGATGACAGGGTAGCAGTGTAGGTGACACTGGTGTGTAGATGACAGGGTGGCAGTGTTGGTGACACTGGTGTGTAGATGACAGGGTAGCAGTGTTGGTGACACTGGTGTGTAGATGACAGGGTAGCAGTGTTGGTGACACTGGTGTGTAGATGACAGGGTAGCAGTGTTGGTGACACTGGTGTGTAGATGACAGGGTAGCAGTGTTGGTGACACTGGTGTGTAGATGACAGGGTAGCAGTGTTGGTGACACTGGTGTGTAGATGACAGGGTAGCAGTGTTGGTGACACTGGTGTGTAGATGACAGGGTAGCAGTGTTGGTGACACTGGTGTGTAGATGACAGGGTAGCAGTGTTGGTGACACTGGTGTGTAGATGACAGGGTAGCAGTGTTGGTGACACTGGTGTGTAGATGACAGGGTGGCAGTGTTGGTGACACTGGTGTGTAGATGACAGGGTAGCAGTGTTGGTGACACTGGTGTGTAGATGACAGGGTAGCAGTGTTGGTGACACTGGTGTGTAGATGACAGGGTAGCAGTGTTGGTGACACTGGTGTGTAGATGACAGGGTGGCAGTGTTGGTGACACTGGTGTGTAGATGACAGGGTGGGCAGTGTTGGTGACACTGGTGTGTAGATGACAGGGTGGCAGTGTTGGTGACACTGGTGTGTAGATGACAGGGTAGCAGTGTAGGTGACACTGGTGTGTAGATGACAGGGTAGCAGTGTAGGTGACACTGGTGTGTAGATGACAGGGTAGCAGTGTTGGTGACACTGGTGTGTAGATGGCAGGGTGGCAGTGTTGGTGACACTGGTCTGTAGATGACAGGGTAGCAGTGTTTGTGACACTGGTGTGTAGATGACAGTGTGGCAGTGTAGCAGTGTTAGTGACACTGGTGTGTAGATGACAGGGTAGCAGTGTTGGTGACACTGGTGTGTAGATGACAGGGTGGCAGTGTTAGTGACACTGGTGTGTAGATGACAGGGTAGCAGTGTTAGTGACACTGGTGTGTAGATGACAGGGTAGCAGTGTTGGTGACACTGGTGTGTAGATGACAGGGTAGCAGTGTTGGTGACACTGGTGTGTAGATGACAGGGTGGCAGTGTTGGTGACACTGGTGTGTAGATGACAGGGTAGCAGTGTTGGTGACACTGGTGTGTAGATGACAGGGTGGCAGTGTTAGTGACACTGGTGTGTAGATGACAGGGTAGCAGTGTTAGTGACACTGGTGTGTAGATGACAGGGTGGCAGTGTTGGTGACACTGGTGTGTAGATGACAGGGTGGCAGTGTTGGTGACACTGGTGTGTAGATGACAGGGTGGCAGTGTTGGTGACACTGGTGTGTAGATGACAGGGTGGCAGTGTTAGTGACACTGGTGTGTAGATGACAGGGTAGCAGTGTTAGTGACACTGGTGTGTAGATGACAGGGTAGCAGTGTTGGTGACACTGGTGTGTAGATGACAGGGTAGCAGTGTTAGTGACACTGGTGTGTAGATGACAGGGTGGCAGTGTTGGTGACACTGGTGTGTAGATGACAGGGTAGCAGTGTTAGTGACACTGGTGTGTAGATGACAGGGTGGCAGTGTTAGTGACACTGGTGTGTAGATGACAGGGTGGCAGTGTTGGTGACACTGGTGTGTAGATGACAGGGTAGCAGTGTTAGTGACACTGGTGTGTAGATGGCAGGGTAGCAGTGTTAGTGACACTGGTGTGTAGATGACAGGGTGGCAGTGTTGGTGACACTGGTGTGTAGATGGCAGGGTAGCAGTGTTAGTGACACTGGTGTGTAGATGACAGGGTGGCAGTGTTAGTGACACTGGTGTGTAGATGACAGGGTGGCAGTGTTAGTGACACTGGTGTGTAGATGACAGGGTAGCAGTGTAGGTGACACTGGTGTGTAGATGACAGGGTAGCAGTGTTGGTGACACTGGTGTGTAGATGACAGGGTAGCAGTGTAGGTGACACTGGTGTGTAGATGGCAGGGTAGCAGTGTTGGTGACACTGGTGTGTAGATGACAGGGTAGCAGTGTTGGTGACACTGGTGTGTAGATGACAGGGTAGCAGTGTAGGTGACACTGGTGTGTAGATGACAGGGTAGCAGTGTAGGTGACACTGGTGTGTAGATGACAGGGTAGCAGTGTTGGTGACACTGGTGTGTAGATGACAGGGTAGCAGTGTAGGTGACACTGGTGTGTAGATGACAGGGTAGCAGTGTAGGTGACACTGGTGTGTAGATGACAGGGTAGCAGTGTTGGTGACACTGGTGTGTAGATGACAGGGTAGCAGTGTTGGTGACACTGGTGTGTAGATGACAGGGTAGCAGTGTAGGTGACACTGGTGTGTAGATGACAGGGTAGCAGTGTAGGTGACACTGGTGTGTAGATGACAGGGTAGCAGTGTAGGTGACACTGGTGTGTAGATGACAGGGTAGCAGTGTTGGTGACACTGGTGTGCAGATGACAGGGTAGCAGTGTAGGTGACACTGGTGTGTAGATGACAGGGTAGCAGTGTTGGTGACACTGGTGTGTAGATGACAGGGTAGCAGTGTAGGTGACACTGGTGTGTAGATGACAGGGTGGCAGTGTTGGTGACACTGGTGTGTAGATGACAGGGTAGCAGTGTTGGTGACACTGGTGTGTAGATGACAGGGTGGCAGTGTTAGTGACACTGGTGTGTAAATGGCAGGGTAGCAGTGTTAGTGACACTGGTGTGTAGATGACAGGGTAGCAGTGTTGGTGACACTGGTGTGTAGATGACAGGGTGGCAGTGTTAGTGACACTGGTGTGTAGATGACAGGGTGGCAGTGTTAGTGACACTGGTGTGTAGATGACAGGGTAGCAGTGTTAGTGACACTGGTGTGTAGATGACAGGGTAGCAGTGTTAGTGACACTGGTGTGTAGATGACAGGGTAGCAGTGTTAGTGACACTGGTGTGTAGATGACAGGGTGGCAGTGTTGGTGACACTGGTGTGTAGATGACAGGGTAGCAGTGTTAGTGACACTGGTGTGTAGATGACAGGGTGGCAGTGTTGGTGACACTGGTGTGTAGATGACAGGGTGGCAGTGTTAGTGACACTGGTGTGTAGATGACAGGGTAGCAGTGTTAGTGACACTGGTGTGTAGATGACAGGGTAGCAGTGTTGGTGACACTTGTGTGTAGATGGCAGGGTAGCAGTGTTAGTGACACTGGTGTGTAGATGACAGGGTGGCAGTGTTGGTGACACTGGTGTGTAGATGACAGGGTAGCAGTGTTAGTGACACTGGTGTGTAGATGACAGGGTGGCAGTGTTAGTGACACTGGTGTGTAGATGACAGGGTGGCAGTGTTGGTGACACTGGTGTGTAGATGACAAGGTAGCAGTGTTAGTGACACTGGTGTGTAGATGGCAGGGTAGCAGTGTTAGTGACACTGGTGTGTAGATGACAGGGTGGCAGTGTTGGTGACACTGGTGTGTAGATGACAGGGTAGCAGTGTAGGTGACACTGGTGTGTAGATGACAGGGTAGCAGTGTTGGTGACACTGGTGTGTAGATGACAGGGTAGCAGTGTTAGTGACACTTTCTTGTTTTATATTTTATTTAAAACGTCATGTACAAATATATATAGGTAAATATAACAATATGCAACATTGACACTGGTGATAATTATTAAATATTCACTACACAATCTACTGAATAAACACATATATAAATACATTAAAATAAACTTAACACAACGTACAGACTGTTTCTACGTACGTTGTTTCACAAGTACACACGTACACAAGGTTCATATTATTATTATTATAATCAAAAAGAAGCACTAAGCCACAAGGGCTATACAGCGCTGCAGGGTAGGGAAGGGAGCGAGGGTATTGGGCGGCAGAAGGGGGGAGGGATGATCAGTAGGTTACAGAAAACAGCGGGGCAGGGGATAATACGGGGGTAGGGGGTAGCAAGAGATTGAGGTAGAAGGGGCTGAAGGCATCAGAGTTTGTGAAGTCAGTCAGTTGTCAAAAAGTCAATGAGAGAGTCTGGATGAAAGGTGGGTCCATTAGCGAGAAGGGAAGGTAAAGAGAGAGCAGCGGAGCGAAGACGACGACGGAGGTAAATTCTGCGTGCTCGTTGATAAAGTGGGCAGTCCAACAGAATGTGGCTGACTGATAATGGAGCCTGGCAATTCTCACAGAGAGGAGCAGCAGGGCGCCTCTCCATGAGATATCCATGAGTAAGACGAGTATGGCCAATGCGAAGGCGGGAAAGAGTAGTCTCCCAACCTCGACACTGGTGACAAGAAGACGGCCAGTAACCTATACTCGGTTTAATAGATTGAAGTTTGTTACCGAGCATAGTAGACCAACGTTGTTGCCAACGGGTGTGAAGTTGGGAAGATATTGCAGCAAAATAATCCATAAATGGAATACCTCTATATGAAACTGGTAGGTCATGTACTGCTGACCGCGCGGCAGTGTCTGCCTGTTCATTGCCCTGTACATCAACATGACCAGGGACCCAACAAAAAACAATATCTTTATGCTTGGTAAAGATGCAGCGTAGCCAAAGTTGGATACGGAGGACTAAGGGGTGAGGTGTATCAAATTTCTGTATAGCCTGTAAAGCACTAAGGGAGTCTGAGACAACCACAAATGATGACACAGGCATAGATGCAGTATGGATAAGTGCTGTAAGGATGGCATACAATTCAGCAGTAAAAATACTTGCCGAAGATAGTAAATGCCCTCGTACGACGCTGTCCGGAAACACTGCTGCGAATCCTACGCCGTCAGAAGACTTAGAGCCATCTGTGTACAATATAATGGCATGAGAATGAGAGTGGAAGTGGTCAAGAAAAAGAGAGCGGGAAGCTACCATAGACAGTTGGGCTTTCGAGCAAGGGAGAGATTAAGAACAGACTCGAACAGCTGGAACTTCCCAGGGGGGTAGGGAAAAGTGAGATGCTACATGAACATAGAAAGGTGGTAATTGAAGAGAAGACCAGAGCGAATGTAGGCGAAGAGAGAAGGGACGGAGTAAACAGGGGTGGCTAACAAATAATGTCTACTAATATTGGTGACCATTCTATAAATGGAAGGATTGCCGAGATCATGAGAGCGTACTTAGTAGCGAAGGCAATGGGCATCACGGCGATCGGATAAGGACGGAACGTTCGCTTCTGCATAGAGGCTCTCAACAGGGGAAGAGCGAAAAGCACCAAGGCATAAACGTAATCCTTGGTGATGAATGGGGTTAAGGCAAGAGAGAGTAGCAGGAGAGGCCGCTGAATAGATCTGGTCACCATAATCAAGTTTCGATAAAATGAGGGTGGAATGTAGGCGAAGGAGAGTTCGACGATCAGCTCCCCATGAAAGATGAGCAAGGGTTTTAAGAAGGTTCAGCCGGCTGTGACAAGTTGCCTTCAGAGAGGTAATGTGAGGTTTCCAGGGTAACCTACGGTCAAAGATGAGGCTTAGAAACCTGACTGTATCGCGTTCAGGGATAAGGGAGCCATAGAGGTACAAAGGATGATCGGAGATGACAGAGCATCTAGTGAAAGTAATTTGGTGAGTTTTGGTACTGGAAAATTTTAACCCACGTGTGGTGGCCCAATTGGAAACACGGTCGACCGCATGCTGGAGAGAAACTGTAATGAGGTGACAGTCAGCACCTGCACATGCAATAGCGAAGTCATCAACATGGAGTGATGACCAAATATTGGATGGAAGACTAGAGGCCAAATCATTTACAGCAAGGAGAAAAAGTGTTGTGCTCAGAACACATCCCTGGGGGACACCTTCAGCTTGGATAAAGTCCGGGGAGAGCACTTTATTAACCCGAACACGGAAATGCCTGTCAGTTAAAAAGTTCTTAAGGAAGGATGGTAGATTGCCTCGAAGGCCTAAGGAGTGGGCTTGGGCCAAAATATTATACCTCCAAGTCGTGTCATATGCCTTCTCAAGGTCAAAAAATATGGCAATAACTGAGTGGTTATTCGCAAAAGCATTACGAACATACGTATCTAACCGTAGTAAGGGGTCTATGGTAGAACGGCCCTTACGAAAGCCATATTGACGAGTGGAGAGACTGTTGTGTGTCTCTAAATACCACACTAAACGTTTATTTACCAGGCATTCCATCACTTTGCAAACTGCACTGGTAAGAGCAATGGGACGATAGTGGGAGGCATCATGTCCTGTAGTACCCGGTTTGCGGAAAGGGAGAACAATGGCAGATTTCCACAGCTGTGGAAGAACTCCTTGTGACCAAATAAGATTGAAAAGGTGTAACAGGACTGCAAGGGCTGACTGATGTAAATGTTGTAGCATACGAATATGAATGTCGTCGGGCCCAGCTGCCGATGATCGGCAAGCTGAGAGTGTTGCCTCCAGTTCCTGAAGAGGGAGGGAGCAGATATACTGTGTGTACCACTTACCACAATCTTCAACACGTCCCTTGAAACTGGACAACTACCGGAGGTATGGAAGACCGCAAATGTAGTTCCCATTTTTAAAAAAGGAGACAGAAAAAGAGGCACTCAATTACAGACCAGTGTCACTGACCTGTATAGTATGCAAAGTCATGGAGAAGATTATCAGGAGAAGAGTGGTGGAGCACCTGGAACGGAAAAAGATTACAAACGATAACCAGCACGGATTCATGGAAGGCAAATCCTGTGTCACAAACCTTATGGAGTTTTATGACAAAGTTACAGAAGTGCGGCATGAGAGAGAGGGATGGGTTGATTGCATTTTCTTGGACTGCAAGAAGGCCTTAGACACAGCTCCTCACAAGAGACTATTGCAGAAACTAGTGCATCAGGCGCTTATAACAGGAAGGGCACTGCAATGGATCAGAGAATAAATGACAGGGAGGCAACAACGAGTCATGGTACGTGATGAGGTATCACAGTGGGCACCTGTGACTAGCGGGATCCCACAGGGGTCGGTCCTAGGATCAGTGCTGTTTCTGGTATATGTGAATGACATGATGGAAGAGATAGACTCAGAAGTGTCCCTGCTCACAGATGATGTGAAGTTAATGAGGAGAATTAAATCATTGAGGACCAGGCAGGACTTCAAAAAGACCTGGACAGGCTGGACACGTGGTCCAGCAACTGGCTTCTTGAATTCAACCCTGCCAAGTGCAAAGTCATGAAGATCGAGGAAGGGCAAAGAAGACCGCAGACAGAGTATAGACTAGGTGGCCAAGGACTGCAAACCTCGATCAAGGAGAAAGATCTGGGGGTGAGTATAACACCGAGCATGTCTCCGGAGGCACACATCAACCAGATAACTGCTGCAGCATACGGGCGCCTGGCAAACCTGAGAACAGCGTTCCGATACCTTAGTAAGGAATCGTTCAAGACACTGTACACCGTGTACGTCAGGCCCATACTGGAGTATGCAGCACCAGTTTGGAACCCACACCTGGGCAAACACGTCAAGAAATTAGAGAAAGTGCAAAGGTTTGCAACAAGGCTAGTTTCGGAGCTCAGGGATATGTCCTACGAAGAAAGGTTGAGGGAAATAGGACTGATGACATTGGAGAACAGGCGGGTCAGGGGAGACATGATAACGACATACAAAATACTGCGTGGAATAGGTAAGATAGACAGAGACAGGTTGTTCCAGAGAGGGGACACAGAAACAAGGGGTCACAATTGGAAGCTGAAGACTCAGACGAGTCAGAAGAATGTTAGGAAGTATTTCTTCAGTCATAGAGTCGTCAGGAAGTGGAATAGCCTAACAAGTGATGTATTGGAGGCAGGAACCATACATAGCTTTAAGACGAGGTATGACAAAGCTCTGGAGGCAGAGAAAGAGAGGACCTAGTAGCGATCAGTGAAGAGGCGGGGCCAGGAACTGTGTCTCGACCCCTGCAACCACAATTAGGTGAGTACATAAATGTTTATCAGGGGCCATGACAGCAGCCCTACCAATACTCAGACGTCTGGTAGTTACAATACCTTGGTGGCCTACTACTGTTGTCTAACAGTAACCCTGCCATCAGATGCTGTATCAACTACTGTTGTCTAACAGTAACCCTGCCATCAGATGCTGTATCAACTACTGTTGTCTAACAGTAACCCTGCCATCAGATGCTGTATCAACTACTGTTGTCTAACAGTAACCCTGCCATCAGATGCTGTATCAACTACTGTTGTCTAACAGTAACCCTGCCATCAGATGCTCTATCAGCTACTGTTGTCTAACAGTAACCCTGCCATCAGATGCTCTATCAGCTGCTGTTGTCTAACAGTAACCCTGCCATCAGATGCTGTATCAACTACTGTTGTCTAACAGTAACCCTGCCATCAGATGCTCTATCAGCTACTGTTGTCTAACAGTAACCCTGCCATCAGATGCTCTATCAGCTACTGTTGTCTAACAGTAACCTTGCCATCAGATGCTCTATCAACTACTGTTGTCTAACAGTAACCCTGCTATCAGATGCTCTATCAGCTACTGTTGTCTAACAGTAACCCTGCCATCAGATGCTCTATCAGCTACTGTTGTCTAACAGTAACCCTGCCATCAGATGCTGTATCAACTACTGTTGTCTAACAGTAACCCTGCCATCAGATGCTCTATCAGCTACTGTTGTCTAACAGTAACCCTGCCATCAGATGCTCTATCAGCTACTGTTGTCTAACAGTAACCCTGCCATCAGATGCTCTATCAACTACTGTTGTCTAACAGTAACCCTGCTATCAGATGCTCTATAAGCTACTGTTGTCTAACAGTAACCCTGCCATCAGATGCTCTATCAACTACTGTTGTCTAACAGTAACCCTGCTATCAGATGCTGTATCAACTACTGTTGTCTAACAGTAACCCTGCTATCAGATGCTCTATCAGCTACTGTTGTCTAACAGTAACCCTGCCATCAGATGCTCTATCAACTACTGTTGTCTAACAGTAACCCTGCTATCAGATGCTCTATCAGCTACTGTTGTCTAACAGTAACCCTGCTATCAGATGCTCTATCAACTACTATTGTCTAACAGTTAACAGTTAACGGAGATAAAACACCTCAATTACTGGGAACGCTTGAGGTTCCTAAACCTGTATTCCCTGGAACGCAGGAGGGAGAGATACATGATTATATACACCTGGAAAATCCTAGAGGGACTAGTACCGAACTTGCACACGAAAATCACTCACTACGAAAGCAAAAGACTTGGCAGACGATGCAACATCCCCCCAATGAAAAGCAGGGGTGTCACTAGCACGTTAAGAGACCATACAATAAGTGTCAGGGGCCCGAGACTGTTCAACTGCCTCCCTGCACACATAAGGGGGATTACCAACAGACCCCTGGCAGTCTTCAAGCTGGCACTGGACAAGCACCTAAAGTCAGTTCCGGATCAGCCGGGCTGTGGCTCGTACGTTGGTTTGCGTGCAGCCAGCAGCAACAGCCTGGTTGATCAGGCTCTGATCCACCAGGAGGCCTGGTCACAGACCGGGCCGCGGGGGCGTTGACCCCCGGAACTCTCTCCAGGTAAACTCCAGGTAACCCTGCCATCAGATCCTCTATCAACTACTGTTGTCTAACAGTAACCCTGCTATCAGATGCTCTATCAACTACTGTTGTCTAACAGTAACCCTGCTATCAGATGCTCTCTCAACTACTGTTGTCCAACAGTAACCCTGCCATCAGATGCTGTATCAACTACTGTTGTCCAACAGTAACCCTGCCATCAGATGCTCTATCAACTACTGTTGTCTAACAGTAACACTGCTATCAGATGCTGTATCAACTACTATTGTCCAACAGTAACCCTGCCATCAGATGCTCTATCAACTACTGTTGTCTAACAGTAACCCTACTATCAGATGCTCTCTCAACTGTTGTCCAACAGTAACCCTGCCATCAGATGCTCTATCAACTACTGTTGTCCAAAAGTAACCCTGCCATCAGATGCTCTATCAACTACTGTTGTCTAACAGTAACCCTGCTATCAGATGCTGTATCAACTACTGTTGTCCAACAGTAACCCTGCCATCAGATGCTCTCTCAACTACTGTTGTCCAACAGTAACCCTGCCATCAGATGCTCTATCAACTACTGTTATCCAACAGTAACCCTGCCATCAGATGCTCTCTCAACTACTGTTGTCCAACAGTAACCCTGCCATCAGATGCTCTATCAACTACTGTTGTCCAACAGTAACCCTGCCATCAGATGCTCTATCAACTACTGTTATCCAACAGTAACCCTGCCATCAGATGCTCTCTCAACTACTGTTGTCTAACAGTAACCCTGCCATCAGATGCTCTCTCAACTACTGTTGTCCAACAGTAACCCTGCCATCAGATGCTCTCTCAACTACTGTTGTCTAACAGTAACCCTGCCATCAGATGCTCTCTCAACTACTGTTGTCCAACAGTAACCCTGCCATCAGATGCTCTCTCAACTACTGTTGTCTAACAGTAACCTTGCCACCAGATGCCCTGTGAACTACTGTTGTCCAACAGTAACCCTGCAACAGATGCTCTATCAACTACTGTTGTCTAACAGTAACCTTGCCACCAGATGCCCTGTGAACTACTGTTGTCCAACAGTAACCCTGCCTTCAGATGCTCTCTCAACTACTGTTGTCCAACAGTAACCCTGCCATCAGATGCTCTCTCAACTACTGTTGTCTAACAGTAACCCTGCCATCAGATGCTCTCTCAACTACTGTTGTCCAACAGTAACCCTGCCATCAGATGCTCTCTCAACTACTGTTGTCTAACAGTAACCTTGCCACCAGATGCCCTGTGAACTACTGTTGTCCAACAGTAACCCTGCAACAGATGCTCTATCAACTACTGTTGTCTAACAGTAACCTTGCCACCAGATGCCCTGTGAACTACTGTTGTCCAACAGTAACCCTGCCTTCAGATGCTCTCTCAACTACTGTTGTCCAACAGTAACCCTGCCATCAGATGCTCTATCAACTACTGTTGTCTAACAGTAACCTTGCCACCAGATGCCCCATCTCATACACGGTAACTCTGCAGTACGCCAGGAGGCCTACTCAAGCCCAGTAGGGCTACTACAACTCGTATATATTTACAGTTTCTATCTCCAGATTTATCTACTACTGCCTGTACCCCTTCCTCATACTTTATATTATCCACCACATTTCTTGTTTTTATTGATACTACTTGCTTTTTTAGATTTTGCCACCGAAGTGGCTAGTTTATTGTGCACCCCATATCCATCCTGTGGACGGTAGCGCGAGAACATATGGATACACAAAAGGCCTAGGAACTAGGCCCCAAAGCGCGGGCATTAACAGCTAGAATACATATGGATTTATATCTACATATCTATAGTTCACTTATCTGTTACAAGCAAATTTAGGAAATTTGCTTAGTATATCTGGTATCTTATTTTCATTAATAAGATATCTTGACATGTCACATAGGTTATTATACTGTCTGTCTCTGTATTCCTCAATAAGTGGACAATTAAGCACATAGTGTTCAAGAGAGTGACCATATGCCTGATCACATAATTTACATTTAGTTTGATCATCATCTGTGTGTCTCCCAAACTGCCAGAAGTACTTGTTACCAAGCCTAAGCCTGGCCACTACAACATCAGTCAGTACTTGTAACCAAGCCTAAGCCTGGCCACTACAACACCAGTCAGTACTTGTAACCAAGCCTAAGCCTGGCCACTACAACATCAGTCAGTACTTGTAACCAAGCCTAAGCCTGGCCACTACAACATCAGTCAGTACTAGTAACCAAGCCTAAGCCTGGCCACTACAACATCAGTCAGTGTTCACAAGCCTAATTGCAAGTACTTGTAACCAAGCCTAAGCCTGGCCACTACAACATCAGTCAGTGTTCACATTGCAAGTTGCTCAACATACTTATCTACGTTCATGTTATCATAGTGGGTTATAGATCTACTCAGGCTTCTAACTACATTCCTATAACAATCATTTTCATTATTTACTTCTCTCCTAATATTATTCCTAATGCTAGACACATATATACCAAAGTTATATTCTACATTCTCCTTCTGGGTACTCTTCTTGGCTAACATATCAACTTTATCATGAAGGAGTAATCCAATGTGTGATGGGATCCATAGCAATTGTACATTAATTCCTTTGTCCCTATTTTTTGAGTATCTATACCTGGCTTCTCCAATGAGCATGTTGTTGGAGTCATTATATGAGTCAAGAGCCTTCAATGATGACATAGAATCAGTAATGATGATAGAGTCAAGCTCAGTGTCATAGGTTAGCTTTAGCGCCATTAGGATTGCAAACAATTCAGTTTACAGTGCAGACGCCCAGTTGTTAATTCTTATGCCTAATTAATTCTTATGCCTAACTCCACAAATTTATTATGGTTCTTAACTAGGGAGGTGGCAACAAGAGCAGATGCAGCCCTGCCAGAAGACTCCTGTTTAGATCCATCAGTGTATATAACTTGTGATAACTTATTACTACCAGCTAGGTGAGAAATTTCTTCTTGAGCAGTTGCTCTAACAAGAGATTTAAGGAAGGGATTACTAGCAATCAGCTTCTTGGGAGGGACTTGTAGGTATGTGATATTAAATGAACACATCTTCCATGGAGGGGTGAAATGCTCTTGTTGCCTACAGTGATACAGTTCATGCAGGTTATAAAACTTAATGCAATTGCACGTTTTCACAATCCATTTAGATCTGTGTGTATTTACCTCTAGACACTTGGTAAGATTCATTGTGACAGTGTCTGGTTCGTTTCTCAACATTCTAATACCGAGTACAGTGTTAATTTCAACAATCCTCATGTTAAGAACTTTTGTAGATCTGGGACAGCCAAGAATAATCCTGAGAGCTTTATTTTGCATTAACTCCAAGGGTCGGAGAGAACTTTCTCTAGCTAATATCAACATGGGAGCAGCATAATCAATTAAGGACCTAACATAGGCTATGTACATCATTCTCACGATTCTCACATTTGCACCATAGTTGGGATTGTAGCCAGCAACAGCTTTGAGAGCATTTAGCTTAGCTTTACATTTCTTGTTTAGTTGTGGTATAGTGGATTTGTTAAAGGGTACATCTACACCAAGATATCTGTAAGTTTTAACGTAGCTAATGATTTCACTCTGCAAATAGATGGGTGGGGGATGTCGTTTGCTTGTTAATGTCTTTGTTTTAGAGGAAGATATTATGAGGCCTAGTCGATTACAAATTGCTTGAACTTCATTAAGAATGGTACTCATCTTATGCCCTGTTGTATGGATCATGATATCATCAGCATAGCTTATAGCTATATGTTTAGGTGAGGCAGGTAGAGCATTTAGGAGAGCATTAATCAGAATATTAAATAGCATGGGACTAAGAACTCCTCCCTGCGGTGTACCTAAAGACATTTCTTTAGAATCACTTCTGAAGCCTTGGTAAAGGACAGAGGATACTCTATTTGACAGGTATCCTATTATCCAGCAGAGTAAGCTACCACCAATATTCATTTTGGCTAGTTCATGTAGTATAACGGTTCTGTTCGCAATATCAAATGCAGATTTTAGATCAAGAAAAGTGGTAAAACTAGTAGAGGTGTGTGCAGTGAGAAAGGTGGAAATACAGTTCTCCACACTTTTACCTTTCATGAACCCATAGAGGTAGGGGAAAGTTGGTTTACCTGGAGTTTACCTGGAGAGAGTTTCGGGGGTCAACGCCCCCGCGGCCCGGTCTGTGACCAGGCCTCCTGCTTTAGCTGATTCTTTAGTGGTATTAAATAATAGTTTATGTTGGGTTTAGTGGAGTTGTAACTGTTAATATTATCTTGATATGGGACATAAGAGTAAGTTCAGTCCTGTCTTTTGTTTGTATCGTGTCATTTATAGTTCAGGTTGTTGTATTTATTGTGTATTGTTATTACATTGGCTGAAGTAATTAATAAACCATACCACGGGAGGGGATAGAACCCACGATCAGAGAGTCTCAAAACTCCAGACCGATCGTGGGTTCTATCCCCGCCCGTGGTATGGTTTGTTTGCAATCGTGTCATTACGATTTCGTGAGTCATGTTGACTATTTAATGTTGGTTACTTCTGATACTCTCTTCAAACAGAACAGTATCCTTATTAAACGTCTTAGTTTATGAATGTTTCCACGCAAGACACACACACACACACGCACACACACACACACACACACACACACACACACACACACACACACACACACACACACCAGGAGCCAGGGGCCAGGAGCTAAGACTCGACCCCTGCAACCACAAATAGGTGAGTACCAGAAGCTTGGACTCGACCCCTGCAACCTCAACTAGGTGAGTACACACACACACACACACACTGTTAGAGCTTAATGGAGCTCTAACAGAGCAATGCTGTGCCTCAGTAAATACTTGTACTGCATGCATGTGTCCTCTCTTCAATATCATCAGTAGTTTATCATAATTCAGTAGTCAGTTTGACGGTTGATGAAGATCTATGTCATCAACCTGAAGTGTAATAACTATATAATTTTTGACGGGTTTTTCAATGTATTGGGTTAAAGAAGAATTTCTTGGTGAAGCCGAAGTTATGTAGCTGTGGTGATCCTGTGTAAGAGTTGTTGGTGCACTCCTTGAGTAACTGTCTGTACAAGTCAGCAAGTTCGTGATGATGGGAGTGTTGTGCCAGAGTGCGACACAGAGCAGTGTTGAAGGCAGTACCTTCCTTAGTAAAGGAGTACGAGGTAAAACTTCCACTGCTTGAGTACAGACACACTGTGTCATGTAGGGGTTCCTCTACTCTTGTATACTTGACTCTCTTGTTTCTTCTAACATTCTCCTCCTTGTAGTAACCACAACAAAAGTCAAAGATAAATAATTTGGGTTTATTTTTCAACCCTGGGCATTCTGAGTCCTTAAAAAGTTCACATACCCACTGAGTGCTCAAAACCCTCATGTCACTTGTTAGGAACTTCTCGTTACCGATGCCGTGACTTGATATAATAAAAACCGCACAACCCACACGGTCCAGGAGCTGCATCTCCCTGACACTGGTCAACACTTGCTTGGTCTCTTGTGCTGTCAAGGAACAATGTGAGTGTCCAGTGTAACCCATTTTGCCGAAGACGTTTGACAGGTTCTTGACGTCTGAGTTTGACCCCTCAAGGACCAGGTCAGGTCGCTCCTGGAAGGAACTGTAGCTTAGGATACACACGTATCCTCTAGGATCTGTGTCCATCCTGTAGACGTCTGGACCTGACGTCTGGACTGATCCTGGTCTTACATTCAGCCTCAGCGCCTGAAAACACAAAATGGAATTAAATATTTAGCTCAAATATATACAATGTATCTAACTACGCATCACAGAAAACGTAAACGTAAAAGTTATTTACAGAAAACGTAACATTTACTTGTATAACTGCATTAACTATTCTAAATTCTCCACACTATCACATACTAACTTTCCTAAGAGCTGAGGCTGATTCATTACCTCTGTAACTTGCCATGATTGTGACCAGATCTACCTGGAGTTCATTACCTTTGTAACTAGTTCAGCTATCATAACTTTGGGGTCCAGTCACTGGACCCATTATGTACCTTTGTAATCTTTTGACTACCACCCACAGGATGGGTATGTGGTGACTACCGCCCACAGGATGGGTATGTGGTGACTACCACCCATAGGATGGGTATGTGGTGACTACCACCCACAGGATGGGTATGTGGTGACTACCACCCATAGGATGGGTATGTGGTGACTACCTCCCACAGGATGGGTATGTGGTGACTACCACCCATAGGATGGGTATGTGGTGACTACCGCCCACAGGATGGGTATGTGGTGACTACCACCCACAGGATGGGTATGTGGTGACTACCACCCATAGGATGGGTATGTGGTGACTACCGCCCACAGGATGGGTATGTGGTGACTACCACCCATAGGATGGGTATGTGGTGACTACCACCCATAGGATGGGTATGGGGTACGTAATAAACACATTAAACGAAAACTGCAGTGCTAGGCGGTTATATACAGGCCTATTTTATTGAGATTTGACTGAATCAACGTTGATGTTCTTATGAGGCGCACCTTGGTGGCCACCAGACACGAACTTATTGTCAAGTGTAATAAACATTATCGATACTGTATAATAACCCTCATGGATACACAGATAAGATAAGATTTCGTTCTGATTTTTAACCCCGGAGGGTTAGCCAACCAGGATAACCCAAGAAAGTCAGTGCGTCATCGAGGACTGTCTAACTTATTTCCATTGTGGTCCTTAATCTTGTCCCCCAGGATGCGACCCACACCAGTCGACTAACACCCAGGTACCTATTTGCTGCTAGGTGAACAGGACAACAGGTGTAAGGAAACGTGTCGAAATGTTTCCACCCGCCGGGAATCGAACCCGGGCCCTCCGTGTGTGAAGCGGGAGCTTTAGCCACCAGGCCACCGGGCCACCACAGAAACAGGTATTTCATTGATCTGTCATTTCTACCCCCTTGTGGGATCCCAGTGTCAACTTGAACATTAAAATGGTATAAAATACCGACAGGTTGTTAGGTAAGACACATATGCAACAGTTAGGTATCTTTATTTCGAAACGTTTCGCCTACACAGTAGGCTTCTTCAGTCGAGTACAGAAAAGTTGATAGAAGCAGAAGAGACTTGAAGACGATGTAATCAGTCCATCACCCTTAAAGTTTTGAGGTGGTCAGTCCCTCAGTCTGGAGAAGAGCATTGTTCCATAGTATGAAACAATATGGAGATGAAGTGACAGGATGGAGCTTCATATAGCGCCAGGAGGTGAGTTCTTACCTCTCCTAGTGACCTACGTCTCACCTCTTGGCGCTATAAAAGCTCCATCCTGTCACTTCATCTCCATATTGTTTCAGACTATGGAACAATGCTCTTCTCCAGACTGAGGGACTGACCACCTCAAAACTTTAAGGGTGATGGACTGATTACATCGTCTTCAAGTATCTTCTGCTTCTATCAACTTTTCTGTACTCGACTGAAGAAGCCTACTGTGTAGGCGAAACGTTTCGAAATAAAGATACCTAAGTGTTGCATATGTGTCTTACCTAACAGCGTCAACTTGTTTACCTGAGGCAAGATTGCACCTATGTTCCACTCTCACTGACTTAGGTGTCTCGTAGCTTGACTGGTAACTCACTCAGCTCACACACTGACGTCCAGGGGTCGATCCCCGCTACGGGTGGTAACATTAGGACGTGTGTCCTTAAGACACCTGCTGTCCCAGTTCACCCAGCAAGTACTATAAAGGTCTCTTTATGTGTTATGTACTTCTAAACGTACTGAGTCCCATTTATAAACATTGTATTATATAGAGTAAAGTTAATGGGAGGTCTACTGTACAGTGCAAGCGTTTTGCTCAGAGTAGAGCTTTATATGTACTAATTATAAAGCTCTACAAGCAATAGAGCTTTATATATACTAATTATAAAGCTCTACAAACAATAGAGCTTTATATATACTAATTATAAAGCTCTACACAGGATAATAGACAACAAAAGCTTACTCTCTATAACCTAAAGCTCTTGTCTCTTAATTACTGTAGATAATAGAGCATTTCTTACCGCCTGGCTGTCTGCTGTAACAGCCAGCTCTCTAGAGCTCTCTGACACGCTGACTCCAGTTGATGTCTGCAGCTTTCTCTCTGCTGGCCTCTCCTGTAATGTTGACAACTTTAACTTTCAGTCTTAAAGCAGACTTTAATAATGACAGCTTTAACTCTCAGTCTTAAAGCAGACTTTAATAATGACAGCTTTAACTCTCAGTCTTAAAGCAGACTTTAATAATGACAGCTTTAACTCTCAGTCTTAAAGCAGACTTTAATAATGACAGTCAGCTTTAACTTTCAGTCTTAAAGCAGACTTTATTAATGACAGTCAGCTTTAACTCTCAGCCTTAAAGCAGACTTTAATAATGACAGTCAGCTTTAACTTTCAGTCTTAAAGCAGACTTTATTAATGACAGTCAGCTTTAACTTTCAGTCTTAAAGCAGACTTTATTAATGACAGTCAGCTTTAACTCTCAGCCTTAAAGCAGACTTTAATAATGACAGTCAGCTTTAACTTTCAGCCTTAAAGCAGACTTTAATAATGACAGCTTTAACTTTCAGTCTTAAAGCAGACTTTAATAATGACAGTCAGCTTTAACTTTCAGTCTTAAAGCAGACTTTAAGCAGCTTTAAGATAGATACTAACTACAAAATATATGAGGCAGCTTTAAAAATACACTTAATTTCGAAAAATAAATGGGAATGGCGTGAGAGTAGGCCTATCTCAACATGGGCCAGTAGGCCTACTATAATATTCAGGGTGTTTCAAAATAATGGACCAATTTTTAAAGTAAAATGCTTTGAAATTGAGTCATCATTTAGAAACAACCTGGGTATATCAAAAGTTCATTTTGACTTCTAATAAATAGACTAAAGACAGTAATTAGAAGAATTTTGAATAAATAAAGATTCTCGAGAATTTATTTTGAATTAGACACCTGTGTAGCACCTGGGTATTATTATTGTGTCTATGTTTCGCCCACCAGTGACTTGATGACTGATGAGTCTGAGGTTATCAGTCCCTCAGAATTGTAATTGTTGAATCTCGAAAATTTGGAAAAAAGAGGATTTTTGGGACATTTCTGAATGGACTGTCATTTTGACCTATGGTAAATATCCTTTATTGAATTATTTAGCTGCCACTCAGAGGTACATAGATCACTAGTAACACTCAGAGGTACATAGATCACTAGTAACACTCAGAGGTACATAGATCACTAGTAACACTCAGAGGTACATAGATCACTAGTAACACTCAGAGGTACATAGATCACTAGTAACACTCAGAGGTACATAGATCGCCAGCCACACTCAGAGGCACACAGATCGCCATCCACACTCAGACGCACACAGATCGCCATCCACACTCAGAGGCACACAGATCGCCAGCCACCCTCAGAGGCACACAGATCGCCATCCACACTCAGACGCACACAGATCGCCATCCACACTCAGAGGCACACAGATCGCCAGCCATTCTCAGAGGCACACAGATCGCCATCCACACTCAGAGGCACACAGATCGCCAGCCACACTCAGAGGCACACAGATCGCCAGCCATTCTCAGAGGCACACAGATCGCCAGCCACACTCAGAGGCACACAGATCGCCAGCCATTCTCAGAGGCACACAGATCGCCAGCCACCCTCAGACGCACACAGATCGCCAGCCACACTCAGAGGCACACAGATCGACAGCCACACTCAGAGGCACACAGATCGCCAGCCACCCTCAGAGGCACACAGATCGCCAGCCACCCTCAGAGGCACACAGATCGCCAGCCACCCTCAGAGGCACACAGATCGCCAGCCACACTCAGAGGCACACAGTTCGCCAGCCACACTCAGAGGCACACAGATCGTCAGCCACACTCAGAGGCACACAGATCGCCAGCCACCCTCAGAGGCACACAGATCGCCAGCCACACTCAGAGGCACACAGATCGCCAGCCACACTCAGAGGCACACAGATCGCCAGCCACACTCAGAGGCACACAGATCGCCAGCCACACTCAGAGGCACACAGATCGCCAGCCACACTCAGAGGTACACAGATCGCCAGCCACACTCAGAGGCACACAGATCGCCAGCCACACTCAGAGGCACACAGATCGCCAGCCACACTCAGAGGCACACAGATCGCCAGCCACCCTCAGAGGCACACAGATCGCCAGCCACACTCAGAGGCACACAGATCGCCAGCCACACTCAGAGGCACACAGATCGCCAGCCACACTCAGAGGCACACAGATCGCCAGCCACACTCAGAGGCACACAGATCGCCAGCCACACTCAGAGGCACACAGATCGCCAGCCACCCTCAGAGGCACACAGATCGCCAGCCACACTCAGAGGCACACAGATCGCCAGCCACACTCAGAGGCACACAGATCGCCAGCCACACTCAGAGGCACACAGATCGCCAGCCACACTCAGAGGCACACAGATCGCCATCCACACTCAGAGGCACACAGATCGCCAGCCACACTCAGAGGCACACAGATCGCCAGCCAGTCTCAGAGGCACACAGATCGCCAGCCACACTCAGAGGCACACAGATCGCCAGCCATTCTCAGAGGCACACAGATCGCCAGCCACCCTCAGACGCACACAGATCGCCAGCCACACTCAGAGGCACACAGATCGTCAGCCACACTCAGAGGCACACAGATCGCCAGCCACCCTCAGAGGCACACAGATCGCCAGCCACCCTCAGAGGCACACAGATCGCCAGCCACCCTCAGAGGCACACAGATCGCCAGCCACACTCAGAGGCACACAGTTCGCCAGCCACACTCAGAGGCACACAGATCGTCAGCCACACTCAGAGGCACACAGATCGCCAGCCACCCTCAGAGGCACACAGATCGCCAGCCACACTCAGAGGCACACAGATCGCCAGCCACACTCAGAGGCACACAGATCGCCAGCCACACTCAGAGGCACACAGATCGCCAGCCACACTCAGAGGCACACAGATCGCCAGCCACACTCAGAGGTACACAGATCGCCAGCCACACTCAGAGGCACACAGATCGCCAGCCACACTCAGAGGCACACAGATCGCCAGCCACACTCAGAGGCACACAGATCGCCAGCCACCCTCAGAGGCACACAGATCGCCAGCCACACTCAGAGGCACACAGATCGCCAGCCACACTCAGAGGCACACAGATCGCCAGCCACACTCAGAGGCACACAGATCGCCAGCCACACTCAGAGGCACACAGATCGCCAGCCACACTCAGATTCACACATCGCCAGCCACCCTCAGAGGCACACAGATCGCCAGCCACACTCAGAGGCACACAGATCGCCAGCCACACTCAGAGGCACACAGATCGCCAGCCACACTCAGAGGCACACAGATCGCCAGCCACACTCAGAGGCACACAGATCGCCAGCCACACTCAGAGGCACACAGATCGCCAGCCACACTCAGAGGCACACAGATCGCCAGCCACACTCAGAGGCACACAGATCGCCAGCCACACTCAGAGGCACACAGATCGCCAGCCACCCT
The DNA here is from genome assembly GCF_038502225.1 of Cherax quadricarinatus. Classification (NCBI taxonomy): domain Eukaryota; kingdom Metazoa; phylum Arthropoda; class Malacostraca; order Decapoda; family Parastacidae; genus Cherax; species Cherax quadricarinatus. Next base: position 7,859,851 of record NC_091387.1, read on the forward strand.
CAGAGGCACACAGATCGCCAGCCACACTCAGAGGCACACAGATCGCCAGCCACACTCAGAGGCACACAGATCGCCAGCCACACTCAGAGGCACACAGATCGCCAGCCACACTCAGAGGCACACAGATCGCCAGCCACACTCAGAGGCACACAGATCGCCAGCCACACTCAGAGGCACACAGATCGCCAGCCACACTCAGAGGCACACAGATCGTCAGCCACTCAGGTAATTACAGACAGACCTTGGCAAAGAGCTTAACGATGGCTTCTCTCTGTAAGTTAAGAGCTAGCTGTCGGGCCGTGGTGACCTCAAGTTCTGTCTCTACTAGTGACCCAGCTGGGTAGTCTGGGTCAGCACCCAGCCTTAACAGCTCCTGGGCCCGGCTTCTGTTGTCTCCCAGGACGGCCTCGAACAGCGGTACGGAAAGCTGGAACAACACATTCATTAGTTAGATGCTGATGGTTGTACACGGGATATATTATTATGTTCGGGTTTTTAACCCTGGAGAGTTAGCCACCCAGGATAACCCAGGGTAGGGAGTGTTAGTCACCCAGGATAACCCAGGGTAGGGAGTGTTAGCCACCCAGGATAACCCAGGGTAGGGAGTGTTAGTCACCCAGGATAACCCAGGGTAGGGAGAGTTAGCCACCCATGATAACCCAGGGTAGGGCAGGTTAGCCACCCAGGATAACCCAGGGTAGGGCAGGTTAGCCACCCATGATAACCCAGGGTAGGACAGGTTAGCCACCCATGATAACCCAGGGTAGGGAGTGATAGCCACCCAGGATAACCCAGGGTAGGGAGAGTTAGCCACCCATGATAACCCAGGGTAGGGAGAGTTAGCCACCAAGGATAACCCAGGGTAGGGAGAGTTAGCCACCCAGGATAACCCAGGGTAGGGAGAGTTAGCCACCCAGGGTAGGGCAGGTTAGCCACCCATGATAACCCAGGGTAGGACAGGTTAGCCACCCATGATAACCCAGGGTAGGGAGTGCTAGCCACCCAGGATAACCCAGGGTAGGGAGAGTTAGCCACCCATGATAACCCAGGGTAGGGAGAGTTAGCCACCCATGATAACCCAGGGTAGGGCAGGTTAGCCACCCATGATAACCCAGGGTAGGACAGGTTAGCCACCCATGATAACCCAGGGTAGGGAGTGCTAGCCACCCAGGATAACCCAGGGTAGGGAGTGCTAGCCACCCAGGATAACCCAGGGTAGGGAGTGCTAGCCACCCAGGATAACCCAGGGTAGGGAGTGCTAGCCATCCAGGATAACCCAGGGTAGGGAGTGCTAGCCACCCATGATAACCCAGGGTAGGGAGTGCTAGCCACCCAGGATAACCCAGGGTAGGGAGTGCTAGCCACCCATGATAACCCAGGGTAGGGAGTGCTAGCCACCCATGATAACCCAGGGTAGGGAGTGTTAGCCACCCAGGATAACCCAGGGTAGGGAGTGTTAGTCACCCAGGATAACCCAGGGTAGGGAGTGTTAGCCACCCAGGATAACCCAGGGTAGGGAGTGTTAACCACCCAGGATAACCCAGGGTAGGGAGTGTTAGCCACCCAGGATAACCCAGGGTAGGGAGTGTTAGCCACCCAGGATAACCCAGGGTAGGGAGTGTTAGCCACCCAGGATAACACAGGGTAGGGAGTGTTAGCCACCCAGGATAACCCAGGGTAGGGAGTGTTAGCCACCCAGGATAACCCAGGGTAGGGAGTGTTAGCCACCCAGGATAACCCAGGGTAGGGAGTGTTAGCCACCCAGGATAACCCAGGGTAGGGAGTGTTAGCCACCCAGGATAACCCAGGGTAGGGAGTGTTAGCCACCCAGGATAACCCAGGGTAGGGAGTGTTAGTCACCCAGGATAACCCAGGGTAGGGAGGGTTATCCACCCAGGATAACCCAGGGTAGGGAGTGTTAGCCATCCAGGATAACCCAGGGTAGGGAGTGTTAGCCACTTAGGATAACCCAGGGTAGGGAGTGTTAGCCACCCAGGATAACCCAGGGTAGGGAGTGTTAGCCACCCAGGATAACCCAGGGTAGGGAGTGTTAGCCACCCAGGATAACCCAGGGTAGGGAGTGTTAGCCACCCAGGATAACCCAGGGTAGGGTGTGTTAGCCACCCAGGATAACCCAGGGTAGGGAGTGTTAGCCACCCAGGATAACCCAAGGTAGGGAGTGTTAGCCACCCAGGATAACCCAGGGTAGGGAGTGTTAGCCACCCAGGATAATCCAGGGTAGGGAGTGTTAGCCACCCAGGATAACCCAAGGTAGGGAGTGTTAGCCACCCAGGATAACCCATGGTAGGGAGTGTTAGCCACCCAGGATAATCCAGGGTAGGGAGGGTTAGCCACCCAGGATAACCCAGGGTAGGGAGTGTTAGTCACCCAGGATAACCCAGGGTAGGGAGGGTTATCCACCCAGGATATCCCAGGGTAGGGAGTGTTAGCCACCCAGGATAACCCAGGGTAGGGAGTGTTAGCCACCCAGGATAACCCAGGGTAGGGAGTGTTAGTCACCCAGGATAACCCAGGGTAGGGAGTGTTAGCCACCCAGGATAACCCAGGGTAGGGAGTGTTAGCCACCCAGGATAACCCAAGGTAGGGAGTGTTAGCCACCCAGGATAACCCAGGGTAGGGAGTGTTAGCCACCCAGGATAACCCAGGGTAGGGAGTGTTAGCCACCCAGGATAACCCAGGGTAGGGAGTGTTAGCCACCCAGGATAACCCAGGGTAGGGAGTGTTAGCCACCCAGGATAACCCAGGGTAGGGAGTGCTAGCCACCCAGGATAACCCAGGGTAGGGAGTGCTAGCCACCCAGGATAACCCAGGGTAGGGAGTGCTAGCCACCCAGGATAACCCAGGGTAGGGAGTGCTAGCCATCCAGGATAACCCAGGGTAGGGAGTGCTAGCCACCCATGATAACCCAGGGTAGGGAGTGCTAGCCACCCAGGATAACCCAGGGTAGGGAGTGCTAGCCACCCATGATAACCCAGGGTAGGGAGTGCTAGCCACCCATGATAACCCTGGGTAGGGAGTGTTAGCCACCAAGGATAACCCAGGGTAGGGAGTGTTAGTCACCCAGGATAACCCAGGGTAGGGAGTGTTAGCCACCCAGGATAACCCAGGGTAGGGAGTGTTAGCCACCCAGGATAACCCAGGGTAGGGAGTGTTAGCCACCCAGGATAACCCAGGGTAGGGAGTGTTAGCCACCCAGGATAACCCAGGGTAGGGAGTGTTAGCCACCCAGGCTAACCCAGGGTAGGGAGTGTTAGCCACCCAGGATAACCCAGGGTAGGGAGTGTTAGCCACCCAGGATAACCCAGGGTAGGGAGTGTTAGCCACCCAGGATAACCCAGGGTAGGGAGTGTTAGCCACCCAGGATAACCCAGGGTAGGGAGTGTTAGTCACCCAGGATAACCCAGGGTAGGGAGGGTTAGCCACCCAGGATAACCCAGGGTAGGGAGTGTTAGCCACCCAGGATAACCCAGGGTAGGGAGTGTTAGCCACCTAGGATAACCCAGGGTAGGGAGTGTTAGCCACCCAGGATAACCCAGGGTAGGGAGTGTTAGCCACCCAGGATAACCCAGGGTAGGGAGTGTTAGCCACCCAGGATAACCCAGGGTAGGGAGTGTTAGCCACCCAGGATAACCCAGGGTAGGGTGTGTTAGCCACCCAGGATAACCCAGGGTAGGGAGTGTTAGCCACCCAGGATAACCCAAGGTAGGGAGTGTTAGCCACCCAGGATAACCCAGGGTAGGGAGGGTTAGCCACCCAGGATAACCCAGGGTAGGGAGTGTTAGCCACCCAGGATAACCCAAGGTAGGGAGTGTTAGCCACCCAGGATAACCCAGGGTAGGGAGGGTTAGCCACCCAGGATAACCCAGGGTAGGGAGTGTTAGTCACCCAGGATAACCCAGGGTAGGGAGGGTTATCCACCCAGGATAACCCAGGGTAGGGAGTGTTAGCCACCCAGGATAACCCAGGGTAGGGAGTGTTAGCCACCCAGGATAACCCAGGGTAGGGAGTGTTAGTCACCCAGGATAACCCAGGGTAGGGAGTGTTAGCCACCCAGGATAACCCAGGGTAGGGAGTGTTATCCACCCAGGATAACCCAAGGTAGGGAGTGTTAGCCACCCAGGATAACCCAGGGTAGGGAGTGTTAGCCACCCAGGATAACCCAGGGTAGGGAGTGTTAGCCACCCAGGATAACCCAGGGTAGGGAGTGTTAGCCACCCAGGATAACCCAGGGTAGGGAGTGTTAGCCACCCAGGATAACCCAGGGTAGGGAGTGTTAGCCACCCAGGATGCCACCCACACCAGTCCACTAACACTCAGGATGCCACCCACACCAGTCCACTAACACCCAGGATGCCACCCACACCAGTCCACTAACACTCAGGATGCCACCCACACCAGTCCACTAACACCCAGGATGCCACCCACACCAGTCCACTAACACCCAGGATGCCACACACACCAGTCCACTAACGAGCAGGATACCACCCACACCAGTCCACTAACATCCAGGGTGCAATCCACACCAATCAACTAACAGACAGGATGCAACCCACACCAGTTCACTAACATCCAGGATGACACCCACACCAGTCCACTAACACACAGGATGCCACAAACACCAGTCCACTAACACCCAGGATGCCACCCACACCAGTCCACTAACACCCAGGATGCCACCCACACCAGTCCACTAACACCCAGGATGCCACCCACACCAGTCCACTAACACCCAGGATGCCACCCACACCAGTCCACTAACACCCAGGATGCCACCCACGCCAGTCCACTAACACCCAGGATGCCACCCACACCAGTCCACTAACACTCAGGATGCCACCCACACCAGTCCACTAACACCCAGGATGCCACCCACACCAGTCCACTAACACTCAGGATGCCACCCACACCAGTCCACTAACACCCAGGATGCCACCCACACCAGTCCACTAACACTCAGGATGCCACCCACACCAGTCCACTAACACCCAGGTTGCCACCCACACCAGTCCACTAACACCCAGGATGCCACCCACACCAGTCCACTAACACTCAGGATGCCACCCACACCAGTCCACTAACACCCAGGATGCCACCCACACCAGTCCACTAACACCCAGGATGCCACCCACACCAGTCCACTAACACCCAGGATGCCACCCACACCAGTCCACTAACACCCAGTCTGGAGAACAAGGTTCCCTGGAATAACATGCAAATCAACTTCCAGCTTTAAACTACGGTCGTGTTAAACTACAAGGGAAGGTATCAGTGATGTACACAAATGCAGTTGAAATCACAAACACAAGTCGTAAATTAAATGGCAGAGTAACAGAGCAAGATGCTGACATTATAGCTGTCACAGAGACAGCACTCTAAAATGATAACTAGTATATTATTCCTCAAGGGATACCTCATGGAGAGAACAGAGGTGGGATGGCACTTACCAAGTCTCTGTAAGTTCTGTTATTGTTGTCCTTCTTGTCGTGATTCAATTCCTCGTCTGCCATCAATATCCTCAACACCTGAGTGTGACCCTTCATGGCAGCCAGGTGAGCTGGTGTCTGACCTTCCTTGTTGACGATATTCGGGTTAATGAGTCTCAACAGGAAGAGCAGTATGTCAAGTTGACTGTAGGCAGCAGCAGTGTGTAAGAGTGTGCAATAGCTGCCCTCCTTCCTGATGGCAGGACCTGTGTCCTGCAGCAGCTCCTGCACAAGTTGCGCGTTCCCTTCCTCTATTGCTCTGAACAACTCCACCTGAAGATGCAATAACAACGATAATAAAAGCTATACTGTATATATTAAACAGATATACCTATAAGACCTCAGTTAGCATATAAGATGGCTTCTTTAGTCCAGTATAGAGAAGAACAGTTGAAGATTAGGAGTTGAGGTGGTCAGTCCCTCAGCCTGAGGGACTGACCACCTCAAATACTATATCTCCAAGGTTAATGGACTGATAACATCATCTTCAATACACTACTACACCTGCTGCCTCTGTATGTGATTGACGAAGACTACTGTATGGGTGAAACGTTACATCAATAACGATACCTAAGAGTTGCACATGTGTCTTAATCATCAACGCTCCGCAGATGTCACACAGGTGTTTCATTCTTCAAGGCCCAGTATCATTGTGTTGCCTCGGCTGATTTTCCCCTTATAAAGGTTTTTGCTACTGTAAAATTATTAAAATATACTTTTTATGGTTTTTATAGACGAATATAATCTGCTCCGGCCATGGCGGGTTCAAATTGTCTTTTTGATAACTCGGGACACGATAGTTGAAGTGAATTCGGGACTCTGAGGAAGACTGCTTCGTCCAGGAGTGGAAGTTATTAAACATACAAAAACACTGATAGAAGAACTGTGTTTCGTCCAGTCCTGGACGAAACATCGGAGGGTTTAAGTGCATAGTGTCTCGCTCACTACCTGTCGGCTTAAGATATAATTTATCCTCCATAGACTGCCACGTTTAAGAGCAATAAGTCACAATACCGTGACTGGAACAATACATAAATAACCCACACATAAAAGAGAGAAGCTTAAGATGGCGTTTCGGTCCAACCTGGACCATTTACAAAGTCACACTGTGTGCGGATTATTTGTGAACCACGTTCAATTCTTCTGTGCACAGACAAGATAAGATAAGATAAGATTTCGTTCGGATTTTTAACCCCGGAGGGTTAGCCACCCAGGATAACCCAAGAAAGTCAGTGCGTCATCAAGGACTGTCTTAACTTATTTCCATTGTGGTCCTTAATCTTGTCCCCCAGGATGCCACCCACACCAGTCGACTAACACCCAGGTACCTATTTGCTGCTAGGTGAACAGGACAACAGGTGTAAGGAAACGTGTCGAAATGTTTCCACCCGCCGGGAATCGAACCCGGGCCCTCCGTGTGTGAAGCGGGAGCTTTAGCCACCAGGCCACCGGGCCACCCAGACATCTTAACTAAGCAACGCCTCAGTGTTACGAAGCTCTAACTGAATCACTGAGCGAGTCATGAACAAGACAATGGTGATTGTTTCCTGATGAATAAGACAGTAAGAAGCCTGAGAGGATCGTACCCGCTTGTCAGCAATGTAGAGAAGTTGATGGTTGGGGGACCTCTCGAGGAGCCTACGAGCAGCTGATCGGGTGGTCATGGGCTTGCAGTGACCAGGGCTCTTCTGTCTTGGTGTCAACATGAAGTCATGGAGCCTTGCTAGCAAGGCAGCTGTGTCCACTGACGAGGCATCAGTTTTGCATTTTTTCTGGATTTGGCTCATGGAAGTAGCTTCGTCGGGAGAGAGGTTTCTTTTAAAACTCAATGTAAAAGATGCGCTACAACTCTCGTACTCTGAAAGGTTGACATTACCCTCATTATTAGATGGCACTGAACACATTTTCTTCGCTGGTTTATCGTCTATACTATGTAATGAACTCGCAGTTCGTTTCCTTGTTGACAGAGTCACAATTCCACTTAAAGATAAGTCGATTATTCCTTCACTGTTGCTTTCCAACGATGAAAAAGAATCATCAACAGATTTACTGGACGATCTATCAAGTGATGGCATCCCAGCTGGTGGAGACTGGCTGGATTTTTCTGATGTTGGTAAACAAACAGCTGGTGATGGATTTTTAGATCTTTCCAGCAATGGCAACTGGTTCTTGGATCTTTCCAGCACTGGCAACTGGTTCTTGGATCTTTCCAGCAATGGCAACTGGTTCTTGGATCTTTCCAGCACTGGCAACTGGTTCATGGATCTTTCCAGCACTGGCAACTGGTTCATGGATCTTTCCAGAACTGGCAATGGACTCTTGGATTTATCCAGAGTAAGTGATGGACTCCTGGACCTTTCAGGTGATGGTGACAAAGAATAATCTGGTGATGGACTCCTGGACCTTGCCAGTGATGGTGAAGACACAATAGAAAGTGATGGATTTTCGCAAATTTCCGATTCTGGCAAAAACCAAGAAGAAGGTAATGGCTTCCGAGATACTTTTAATGCTGATGCGACAACATAGTCTGGTGTTGGACTCCTGGACCTTTCTGGTATTGGTGTTGGACTCCTGGACCTTTCTGGTATTGGTTTTGTGCTCCTGGACCTTTCTAGTACTGGTGTTGGACTCCTGGACCTTTCTAGTATTGGTGTTGGACTCCTGGACCTTTCTAGTACTGTTGTTGGACTCCTGGACCTTCCTAGTATTGGTTTTGTACTCCTTGACCTTTCTAGTACTGGTGTTGGACTCCTGGACCTTTCTAGTATTGATGTTGGACTCCTGGACCTTTCTAGTATTGGTTTTGTACCCCTGGACCTTTCTAGTACTGTTATTAAACTCCTGGACCTTTCTAGTATTGGTTTTGTACCCCTGGACCTTTCTAGTACTGGTGTTGGACACTTGGATCTTTCTAGTACTGGTGGTGGACTCTTGGACCTTTCTAGTACTGGTGTTGGACTCCTGGATCTTTCTAGTACTGGTGTTGGACACTTGGAGCTTTCTAGTATTGGTGTTGGACTCCTGGACCTTTCTAGTACCTGTATTGGACTCCTGAACCTTTCTAGTACTGGTGCTGGACTCCTGGACCTTTCTATTATTGGTGTTGGGCTCCTGAACCTTTCTAGTATTGGTGTTGGACTCCTGGACCTTTCTAGTACTGGTGTTGGACTCTTGGACCTTTCTAGTATTGGTGTTGGACTCCTGGACCTTTCTAGTATTGGTGTTGAACTTCTGGACCTTTCTAGTACTGGTGTTGGACTCCTGGACCTTTCTAGTATTGGTGTTGGACTCCTGGATCTTTCTAGTACTGGTGTTGGGCTCCTGGACCTTTCTAGCATTGGTTTTGTACTCCTGGACCTTTCTAGTACTGGTGTTGGACTCCTGGACCTTTCTAGTACTGGTGTTGGACTCCTGGACCTTTCTAGTACTGGCGTTGTACTCCTGGACCTTTCTAATACTGTTGTTGGACTCCTGGACCTTTCTAGTACTGTTGTTGGACACCTGGACCTTTCTAGTACTGGTGTTGGACACCTGGACCTTTCTAGTACTGGTGTTGGACACCTGGACCTTTCTAGTATTGGTGTTGGACTCCTGAGCCTTTCTAGTACTGGTGTTGGACACCTGGACCTTTCTAGTACTGGTGTTGGACACCTGGACCTTTCTTGTACTGGTGTTGGACTCCTGGACCTTTCTAGTACTGGTGTTGGACTCCTGGACCTTTCTAGTACTGGTGTTGGACTCCTGGCCCTTTCTAGTATTGGTGTTGGACACCTGGACCTTTCTAGTATTGGTGTTGGACTCCTAGCCCTTTCTAGTACTGGTGTTGGACTCCTGAACTTTTCTAGTATTGATGTTGGGCTCCTGGACCTTTCTAGTATTGGTGTTGGGCTCCTGGACCTTTCTAGTATTGGTGTTGGACTCCTGGGCCTTTCTAGTATTGGTGTTGGACTCCTGGACCTTTCTAGTATTGGTGTTGGACTCCTGGACCTTTCTAGTATTGGTGTTGGACACCTGGACCTTTCTAGTATTGGTGTTGGACTCCTGGCCATTTCTAGTACTGGTGTTGGACTCCTGAACCTTTCTAGTACTGATGTTGGGCTCCTGGACCTTTCTAGTATTGGTGTTGGGCTCCTGGCCCTTTCTAGTATTGGTGTTGGACTCCTGGACCTTTCTAGTATTGGTGTTGGACTCCTGGACCTTTCTAGTATTGGTGTTGGGCTCCTGGACCTTTCTAGTATTGGTGTTGAACTCCTGGACCTTTCTAGTATTGGTGTTGGACTCCTAGACCTTTCTAGTATTGGTGTTGGACTCCTGGACCTTTCTAGTACTGGTGTTGGAGTCCTGGACATTTCTACTACTGATGTTGGGCTCCTGGACCTTTCTAGTATTGATGTTGGACTCCTGGACCTTTCTAGTATTGGTGTTGGACTCCTGGATCTTTCTAGTATTGGTGTTGGGCTCCTGGACCTTTCTAGTATTGGTGTTGGACTCCTGGATCTTTCTAGTATTGGTGTTGGGCTCCTGGACCTTTCTAGTATTGGTGTTGGGCTCCTGGACCTTTCTAGTATTGGTGTTGGACTCCTGGATCTTTCTAGTATTGGTGTTGGACTCCTGGATCTTTCTAGTATTGGTGTTGGACTCCTGGACCTTTCTAGTATTGGTGTTGGACTCCTGGACCTTTCTAGTATTGGTGTTGGGCTCCTGGACCTTTCTAGTACTGGTGTTGGACTCCTGGACCTTTCTAGTACTGGTGTTGGACTCCTGGAGTCTTCCAGTACAGGTGTTGGATCCCTGGATGTTTCCAGTGTTTCTGAGGATAGAGAAGATAGTGATAGTGTCCTGCATCTTTCCAGAGTTGGTAGAAATAAATATGCTGGTGATCTGGTGTAAGATCGTGTTATTAGGGAGTCTTCACCAGCTGGGGGATACTGGAACCGTCTTTCTTTTTCTGGTGATGGACTCTTCAAACCTTCCAGGGATAATGATGGAATCTTTGAGTTTTCCAGTGTTTTTGATGAGGTCCTTGATCTTTCCAGTGATGTTGATGAAGTCCTTGATCTTTCCAGTGTTGGTGATGAAGTAGCTGATCGTTCCAGTACTGTTGATGGAGTACGGGATCTTTCCAGTACTGGTGATGGAGTCCTGGAGTGTTTTTGTGATGGTGATGGAGTCTTAGATATTTCTAGTACTGGTGAAGGGGTCCTGCAGTGTTCTAGTACTGGTGAGGGCGTCCTGAATCTTCCTAGTACTGGTGAGGGGGTCCTGCCGTGTTCCAGTACTTCTAAGGGCGCCCCGGATCTTTTTAGTACTGGTGAGGGGGTCCTGCAGTGTTCCAGTACTGTTGATGCCTCACTAATCATGTTTAGACTAGTGGGTTCTCCTGTATTTCTATAAGTCAACAACACAGGAGATGATTCCTTCACTGTACCCGAGTCCGACACATAATGACTGACAGACAGACCAGTGAATGTACCTGTCGGTGGAGACAGAACAGTGGTGTTTGTTGGAGGTGAACATTTCACAGTGACACCTCCTTTCTCTGTTTGCCCGGGTAGGAGAACTCTTAATGGGGAACACTTCTCTGGAGATTGTATGGTTTCAGATGTACTAATTTCTGATTTATTTAAAGATGTGTTTACTTCATTCTGCAGCGCGTTGTTGGTCTCGAGTGAAAGGGAACTATTAGACCATCCCATTTTGGGTGAGTGCATAAATTCATCTACTGAATACTGGCTGTTGAATCCCTCACCTGGTGGAGTGTGTATGAATGCATCCACCTGTAGTAAGCTTCCTAAAGGCTCGCTCAACACATCCACCGGAGATGGACTTCTAGACTCCTGGTTACTCTGATAAAACCCAAGGAAAGAGACTGGAGTCTCAGAAGACAGGTGAGAAGACGGTGAGAGTGGAGCTTGACTAGTGGTGGGAGAATGACCCACGTTGGGCAGACAAACAGAGTCTTTGGTATCCGACACTTGGGGCTCTGGAGTGAGCACACTGCCGTCTTGTGGAGTTGGATTAAACATTTTCAAAGGTGAAGGAGAATTCTCTTCTTCATTGGGATATGAACTGGAGGAACTTCTTCCTGGAAATCTGTCGTTTTGCCTATTGTGTAACTCATGTGTTTGAAACTGGCGTTCACGACTTGCTTTCGAACGTTTATAGGAACGATTTCTTCTCCGATTTATTCTCCAAGATGGAACAGTTAGTTTTGATGGACTCCACGACCACATGCCACGAAGTGTGTGGGTATGTGTAATCCTTTCAGTTGGACTCCAGGACCATCCACTGGTCCAATTGTCGGCTGGAAAGGATCCTTCAGAGGGGCTACAAGCCCATCCATTAGCTGGCAAAAATCCTTCACTGCTACTCCATGACCATCTCCCTCCCCAGGGGTTGGCAGGACGGCACCCTTCAGAGGGACTCCAAGACCATCCATTCCAGATGGTGTCGGATGTCACAGCCTCTTCAAAAGGACACCAGGTCCACCCTGTCTCAGGCTTCCATAACCATCCACTCACCCTCACGGTTTCCGAACCCGGAGGATTCACTTCTCCGGCTTCACGAACGCCCCGACCTTCCACACTCACCTGAGAGAGATCACGGGTACATATAAGACTCACAGAACATAATTACCATAGAAATAATGTAACATAACGCTGTCAAAAACGTGAAAATGTGGGTTGGCAGACATAGCCAGCTGGTGGAGAAGCAAGATGGGTGAATTTGCAAGACATGGACAGCCTATCGAAGCCTCTATGACTGTCCAGACAGTCCTTGTTAACTATGCTAAGCATGCTATTGCAGAAAGTAAATGATAATAATAATAATAATAATAATAATAATAATAATAATAATAACAATAATAATAGTAATCGGTGAGTACAGGATGCTTAGCTATGGTGCCATTGCTCTAATTTTCACCTGATTTCACATAATTATTGCCTGATTTCATCAGATTTTCAACTTGTTTTTACCAGATTTCACTTGACTTCCGAATTATATCATGTTAACTTTCCGCGCTTTCCCGATTTAGCCCTAAATGCACATGTCACATCTGTTAATCTGATTTCAACTGATTTCACCTGAACTCCACCTAATCTCATTTTGCCACATGATCTCACTTTAGGGTCATCCAATTTCAACAGATTTCCATCCGATTTCAACAGATTTCCATCCGATTTCAACAGATTTTCATCCGATTTCAAGAGATTTACACTTTTCAAAAGATTTTCCTCTAATTATAACAGATTTTACAAGATTCCGTCTGATTTCATCATATTTGCTGCAGATTTCTCCCTAATACAGTTTGATTTCACCTGATTTTTACCCTGTTGCACCCGATTATTACCTAATTTCAACCGATTTCACACGATTCCAACAGATTTTCAATCGGTTTCACCTGAATGCAGTATGATTTCACTCGATTTTTACCATATTACGCCCGATTTTTACATAATTTCAACAGATTTTACCCGATTTCACATGTCTGCAGTCTGAATTTACCCGATTTTGTACCCAATTACACCTGATTGTCGCCTATCTTTACCTAATTTCTACTTACCTCACTAGCGTGGATCAGATTTAAGTCCATCTTAGTTTAGTCACCCCTCAACTCAGCTCCTGAAAATGGGAAGACGACCATTAGAAAACGGAATGTAAACAAGTCTGGAAGGTCAACAGAAATGGTTAGATACAGAAAACGGGAATGTAAACTTAAACGGGAAAATAACGAAAATGGGAAAGTAAAAAACGGGAAGGTAAACAAAAATGGGAAGATAAAGAAAACGGAAAGGTAAAAAACGGGAAGATAAAGAAAACGGAAAGGTAAGAAAAAACTGGAAAATAAATATAATGGGAAAGTAAATGGGAAGGTAAACAAAAATGGGAAGATAAAGAAAACGGAAAGGTAAAAAACGGGAAGATAAAGAAAACGGGAAGGTAAACAAAAACGAGAAGATAAAGAAAACGGGAAGGTAAAAGAGTGAAGGCTAAATATTAGAAAATGGAATTTTCACCACCGGAATATATTATTATTTTATCCAATTAAATACATATTTGAGGGACTGACCACCTCAAAACTAAGTTTTCAAGGCTGACGGACTGATGACATCGTCTTCACATCTCTACTACTAAAGTTACGTCTACTGTGTAGACGCAACGTTTCGGAATAATGATACGTGACTGTTGTAGATGTGTCTTACTAAGTGGTCTGTGATAGTGTTGGTGTTACTACAGGACAGCCCAGGAGCTGTGACTCGACCCCTGCAAGCAATACTAGGTGAGTACACGTACTGGTAGTTGTAATAGTGACCTGGCAGTGAAGCAGGCAGTGGAGCAGGCAGTGGAGCAGGCAGTGAACCAGGCAGTGAACCAGGCAGTGAACCAGGCAGTGGAGCAGGCAGTGAAGCAGGCAGTGAACCAGGCAGTGGAGCAGGCAGTGGAGCAGGCAGTGAACCAGGCAGTGGAGCAGGCAGTGAACCAGGCAGTGGAGCAGGCAGTGAAGCAGGCAGTGAAGCAGGCAGTGAACCAGGCAGTGGAGCAGGCAGTGAACCAGGCAGTGGAGCAGGCAGTGAACCAGGCAGTGGAGCAGGCAGTGGACCAGGCAGTGGACCAGGCAGTGGAGCAGGCAGTGAACCAGGCAGTGAACCAGGCAGTGGACCAGGCAGTGGACCAGGCAGTGAACCAGGCAGTGGAGCAGGCAGTGAAGCAGGCAGTGAACCAGGCAGTGAACCAGGCAGTGGACCAGGCAGTGGAGCAGGCAGTGAACCAGGCAGTGGAGCAGGCAGTGAAGCAGGCAGTGAACCAGGCAGTGAACCAGGCAGTGGAGCAGGCAGTGAACCAGGCAGTGGAGCAGGCAGTGAACCAGGCAGTGGAGCAGGCAGTGAACCAGGCAGTGGAGCAGGCAGTGAACCAGGCAGTGGAGCAGGCAGTGAACCAGGCAGTGGAGCAGGCAGTGAACCAGGCAGTGGAGCAGGCAGTGGAGCAGGCAGTGAACCAGGCAGTGGAGCAGGCAGTGAACCAGGCAGTGGACCAGGCAGTAAACCAGGCAGTGAACCAGGCAGTGGACCAGGCAGTGAAACAGGCAGTGGAGCAGGCAGTGAACCAGGCAGTGGACCAGGCAGTGAACCAGGCAGTGGACCAGGCAGTAAACCAGGCAGTGAACCAGGCAGTGGACCAGGCAGTGAAACAGGCAGTGGAGCAGGCAGTGAACCAGGCAGTGGACCAGGCAGTGAAGCAGGCAGTGGAGCAGGCAGTGAACCAGGCAGTGAACCAGGCAGTGGACCAGGCAGTGAAGCAGGCAGTGAACCAGGCAGTGGACCAGGCAGTGAAGCAGGCAGTGGAGCAGGCAGTGAACCAGGCAGTGGACCAGGCAGTGGACCAGGCAGTGGACCAGGCAGTGAAGCAGGCAGTGAAGCAGGCAGTGAAGCAGGCAGTGGACCAGGCAGTGGACCAGGCAGTGGAGCAGGCAGTGAAGCAGGCAGTGGAGCAGGCAGTGAAGCAGGCAGTGGAGCAGGCAGTGAAGCAGGCAGTGAACCAGGCAGTGGAGCAGGCAGTGAACCAGGCAGTGGACCAGGCAGTGAAGCAGGCAGTGGAGCAGGCAGTGAACCAGGCAGTGAACCAGGCAGTGGAGCAGGCAGTGGAGCAGGCAGTGGAGCAGGCAGTGAACCAGGCAGTGGACCAGGCAGTGAACCAGGCAGTGAACCAGGCAGTGAACCAGGCAGTGAACCAGGCAGTGGAGCAGGCAGTGAAGCAGGCAGTGAACCAGGCAGTGGAGCACGCAGTGAACCAGGCAGTGGAGCAGGCAGCGGACCAGGCAGTGAACCACACAGTGGAGCAGGCAGTGAACCAGGCAGTGAACCACACAGTGGACCAGGCAGTGAACCAGGCAGTGAACCACACAGTGGACCAGGCAGTGGACCAGGCAGTGGAGCGGGCATTGGAGCAGACAGTAAACCAAGGCAGGGAACCACGCAGTGGACCAGGCAGTGAACCACACAGTGGACCAGGCAGTGGACCATACAGTGAACCAGGCAGTGGACCACACAGTGAACCAGGCAGTGAACCACACAGTGAACTAGGCAGTGAACCACACAGTGAACTAGGCAGTGGGCCACACAGTGAACCAGGCAGTGGACCACACAGTGAACCAGGCAGTGGACCACACAGTGAACCAGGCAGTGGACCACACAGTGAACCAGGCAGTGGGCCACACAGTGAACCAGGCAGTGGACCACACAGTGAACCAGGCAGTGGGCCACACAGTGAACCAGGCAGTGGATCACACAGTGAACCAGGCAGTGGGCCACACAGTGAACCAGGCAGTGGACCACACAGTGAATCAGGCAGTGGACCACACAGTGAACCAGGCAGTGGGCCACACAGTGAACCAGGCAGTGGACCACACAGTGAATCAGGCAGTGGACCACACAGTGAACCAGGCAGTGGACCACACAGTGAACTAGGCAGTGGGCCACACAGTGAACCAGGCAGTGGGCCACACAGTGAACCAGGCAGTGGACCACACAGTGAATCAGGCAGTGGGCCACACAGTGAACCAGGCAGTGGACCACACAGTGAACCAGGCAGTGGGCCACACAGTGAACCAGGCAGTGGGCCACACAGTGAACCAGGCAGTGGGCCACACAGTGAACCAGGCAGTGGGCCACACAGTGAACCAGGCAGTGGACCACACAGTGAACCAGGCAGTGGGCCACACAGTGAACCAGGCAGTGGACCACACAGTGAACCAGGCAGTGCACCACACAGTGAACCAGGCAGTGCACTACTCAGTGAACCAGGCAGTGCACTACACAGTGAACCAGGCAGTGGGCCACACAGTGAACCAGGCAGTGGGCCACACAGTGAACCAGGCAGTGGACCACACAGTGAACCAGGCAGTGGACCACACAGTGAACCAGGCAGTGGACCACACAGGGAACCAGGCAGTGGACCACACAGTGAACCAGGCAGTGGACCACATAGTGCACCACACAGTGAACAGGCAGTGGACCACATAGTGAACCAGGCAGTGGACCACACAGTGAACCAGGCAGTGGACCACACAGTGAACCAGGCAGTGGACCACATAGTGCACCACACAGTGAACAGGCAGTGGACCACATAGTGAACCAGGCAGTGGACCACACAGTGAACCAGGCAGTGGACCACACAGTGAACCAGGCAGTGGACCACACAGTGAACCAGGCAGTGGACCACACAGTGAACCAGGCAGTGCACTACACAGTGAACCAGGCAGTGGGCCACACAGTGAACCAGGCAGTGGACCACACAGTGAACCAGGCAGTGCACTACACAGTGAACCAGGCAGTGGGCCACACAGTGAACCAGGCAGTGGACCACACAGTGAACCAGGCAGTGGACCACACAGCGAACCAGGCAGTGGACCACATAGTGAACCAGGCAGTGCACTACTCAGTGAACCAGGCAGTGGGCCACACAGTGAACCAGGCAGTGGACCACACAGTGAACCAGGCAGTGGACCACACAGTGAACCAGGCAGTGGACCACACAGTGAACCAGGCAGTGGGCCACACAGTGAACCAGGCAGTGGACCACACAGTGAACCAAGCAGTGGACCACACAGTGAACCAGGCAGTGGGCCACACAGTGAACCAGGCAGTGGGCCACACAGTGAACCAGGCAGTGGGCCACACAGTGAACCAGGCAGTGGGCCACACAGTGAACCAGGCAGTAGACCACACAGTGAACCAGGCAGTGGACCACACAGTGAACCAGGCAGTGGGCCACACAGTGAACCAGGCAGTGGGCCACACAGTGAACCAGGCAGTTCACCACACAGTGAACCAGGCAGTGGACCACACAGTGAACCAGGCAGTGGGCCACACAGTGAACCAGGCAGTGGACCACACAGTGAACCAGGCAGTGGGCCACACAGTGAACCAGGCTGTGGGCCACACAGTGAACCAGGCAGTGGGCCACACAGTGAACCAGGCAGTGGGGTGAACCAGGCAGTGGACACACTGAACCAGGCAGTGGGCCACACAGTGAACCAGGTCACACAGTGGGCCACACAGTGAACCAGGCAGTGGGCCACACAGTGAACCAGGCAGTGGGCCACACAGTGAACCAGGCAGTGGGCCACACAGTGAACCAGGCAGTGGGCCACACAGTGAACCAGGCAGTGGGCCACACAGTGAACCAGGCAGTGGGCCACACAGTGAACCAGGCAGTGGGCCACACAGTGAAAGGCTTGGCCTTGGCCACTCCCTAATGTATCTTTTACTCTCTTCTGTCCAATTAATATTCTCTCACAGCCTCCTTGCTTGTACACCTGTGCACTTATGTGCACAAATGAGCACCATACACACACGGTGCACACACACCTGTACACACACAGCTTATGCTGTGTGTATCTCGTTCACATCACTGTGGATACCCGGTGAGGGTTTTTAGGGGATCAACGCCCCCGCGGCGTGGTGTGTGACCAGGCCTCGTGGTGGATCAGGGCCTGATCAAACAGGCTGTTACTGTTGGCCGCACATAAACCAACATAACCACAGTCCGGCTGGTCAGGTACTGACTTTAGGTGTCTGTCCAGTGCCTTCTTGAAGACAGCCAGGGGTCTTGAAGACAGCCAGGGGTCTTGAAGACAGCCAGGGGTCTTGAAGACAGCCAGGGGTCTTGAAGACAGCCAGGGGTCTTGAAGACAGCCAGGGGTCTTGAAGACAGCCAGGGGTCTTGATGACAGCCCGGGGTCTTGAAGACAGCCAGGGGTCTTGAAGACAGCCAGGGGTCTTGAAGACAGCCAGGGGTCTTGAAGACAGCCAGGGGTCTTGAAGACAGCCAGGGGTCTTGAAGACAGCCAGGGGTCTTGAAGACAGCCAGGGGTCTTGAAGACAGCCAGGGGTCTTGATGACAGCTCGTGGTACTGAAGACACACAGGGGTCTTGAAGACAGCCAGGGGTCTTGAAGACAGCCAGGGGTCTTGAAGACAGCCAGGGGTCTTGATGACAGCCAGGGGTCTTGAAGACAGCCAGGGGTCTTGAAGACAGCCAGGGGTCTTGAAGACAGCCAGGGGTCTTGATGACAGCCAGGGGTCTTGAAGACAGCCAGGGGTCTTGAAGACAGCCAGGGGTCTTGAAGACAGCCAGGGGTCTTGAAGACAGCCAGGGGTCTTGACACCCAGGGGTCTTGAAGACAACCAGGGGTCTTGAAGACAGCCAGGGGTCTTGAAGACAACCAGGGGTCTTGACAACCAGGGGTCTTGAAGACACCCAGGGGTCTTGAAGACCCCCAGGGGTCTAGAAGACAACCAGGGGTCTTGAAGACAACCAGGGGTCTTGACAACCAGGGGTCTTGAAGACACCCAGGGGTCTTGAAGACCCCCAGGGGTCTAGAAGACAACCAGGGGTCTTGAAGACAACCAGGGGTCTTGAAGACACCCAGGGGTTATTGGTAATCCCCCTTATGTACGCAGGGAGGCAGTTGAACAGTCTCGGGCCCCTGACACTTATTGTATGGTCTCTTATCGTGCTAGTGACACCCCTGCTTTTCATTGGGCAGATGTTGCTTCGTCTGCCTAGTCTTTTGCTTTCGTAGGGAGTGATTTTCATGTGTAAATTTGGGACTAGTCTTTAGAGAATTATCCAAGTGTTTATTATCATGCATCTTTCTCGCCTGCATACCAGGAAGTACAAGTCAAGGAACCTAGCCATTCCCAGTAGTTTAAGTGCTTCTTCGTACTTAAACGTGCAGTGAAAGTTCTCTGTACATTCTCCAAGTCTGCAATTTCACCAGCCTTCAGTAAGTGTACAGCAATATTCCAACCTAGAGAGAACAAGTGATTTGAAGAGAATCATCATGGGCTTGGTGATCCTAGTTTTGAAGGTTCTCATTATCCATCTTATCATTATCCTAGCAGATGTGGTAGATACATTGTTGTGAATTTTGAAAGTGAGATTCTCTGACATTATCACTCCCAGGTCCTTCACATATTGTTTTCCGCTGTCCATGTAAAGATATGGTTAATGTCCGCTTGAGTCTTGCAGTGTCATAGATGGAGGACACTGCAGTTGTGACCCCTTGTTGCTGTGTCTCATCTCTGGAACATCCTGTCTCTGTCCACCTTGTCAATTCCTCTCAGAATTTTATATGTCGTTATCATGTCCCTCCTGTCCTGCAGTGTCTTAACCTCTCCTCGTAGAATGTACTCCTTAACTCTGGAACCAGTCATATTGCAAACCATGTTACGTTGGTTTGTCCCTTATTACTTTGATAGTAAGGTTCTCACTACATGTTCTAGTGTGGGGGTAGCTTTTACTTAATGGCCTTATTTGTCTAGGGGTAATACATCATGGCTGATCATCTTGAGTGTCTCTGATACCCTTTCACCAGCCCTCTTCACAGGTTATGTAAACTACTACTATAAAAATATAACTGTATTCTCAATAGATATGTACAGAATATACAATTACAGCCTCACATTTTCAAAACAACGATCTACACACTTTCTCTAATTTCTTGACGTGCTTGACTAGGTGTGGGTTCCAAACTGGTGCTGCATACTCCAGTATGGGTCTGACGTACACGGTGTACAGGGTCCTGAACGATTCCTTACTGAGGTATCGGAACGCTGTTCTCAGGCTTGCCAGGCGCCCATATGCTGCAGCAGTTATCTGGTTGATGTGTGCCTCAGGAGATGTGCTCGGTGTTATACTCACCCCAAGATCTTTTTCTTTGAGTGTGTGTGTGTGTGTGTGTGTGTACGTTACACGTTAAGGTCACTCTGTGTGTACGTTACGTGTTAAGGTCACCCTGTGTGTACGTTACGTGTTAAGGTCACCCTGTGTGTACGTTACATGTTAAGGTCACCCTGTGTGTACGTTACGTGTTAAGGTCACCCTGTATGTACGTTACATGTTAAGGTCACCCTGTGTGTACGTTACGTGTGAGGTCACCCTGTGTGTACGTTACGTGTTAAGGTCACCCTGTGTGTACGTTACATATTAAGGTCACCCTGTGTGTACGTTACATGTTAAGGTCACCCTGTGTGAACGTTACATGTTAAGGTCACCCTGTGTGAACGTTACATGTTAAGGTCACCCTGTGTGTACGTTACATGTTAAGGTCACCCTGTGTGTACGTTACGTGTGAGGTCACCCTGTGTGTACGTTACGTGTGAGGTCACCATGTGTGTACATTACGTGTTAAGGTCACCCTGTGTGTACGTTACGTGTTAAGATCACCCTGTGTGTACGTAACGTGTGAGGTCACCCTGTGTGTACGTTACGTGTGAGGTCTCCATGTGTGTACATTACGTGTTAAGGTCACTCTGTGTGTACATTACATGTTAAGGTCACCCTGTGTGTACGTTACGTGTTAAGGTCACCCTGTGTGTACGTTACGTGTTAAGGTCACCCTGTGTGTACGTTACGTGTGAGGTCACCCTGTGTGTACGTTACATGTTAAGGTCACCCTGTGTGTACATTACGTGTTAAGGTCACCCTGTGTGTACGTTACGTGTTAAGGTCACCCTGTGTGTACGTTACGTGTTAAGGTCACCCTGTGTGTACGTTACGTGTGAGGTCACCCTGTGTGTACGTTACATGTTAAGGTCATCCTGTGTGTACATTACGTGCTAAGGTCACCCTGTGTGTACGTTACGTGTAAAGTCACCCTGTGTGTACGTTACATGTTAAGGCCACCCTTTGTGTACGTTACATGTTAAGATCACCCTGTGTGTACGTTACATGTTAAGGTCACCCTGTGTGTACGTTACGTGTTAAGGTCACCCTGTGTGTACGTTACATGTTAAGGTCACCCTGTGTGTACGTTACATGTTAAGGTCACCCTGTGTGTACGTTACATGTTAAGGTCACCCTGTGTGTACGTTACATGTTAAGGTCACCCTGTGTGTACGTTACATGTTAAGGTCACCCTGTGTGTACGTTACATGTTAAGGTCACCCTGTGTGTACGTTACATGTTAAGGTCACCCTGTGTGTGCGTTACGTGTAAGGTCACCCTGTGTGTACGTTACACGTTAAGGTCACCCTGTGTGTACGTTACGTGTAAGGTCACCCTGTATGTACGTTACATGTTAAGGTCACCCTGTGTGTACGTTACGTGTAAGGTCACCCTGTGTGTACGTTACATGTTAAGGTCACCCTGTGTGTACGTTACATGTTAGGGTCACCCTGTGTGTACGTTATATGTTAAGGTCACCCTGTGTGTACGTTACATGTTAAGGCCACCCTGTGTGTACGTTACATGTTAAGATCACCCTGTGTGTACGTTACATGTTAAGGTCACCCTGTGTGTACGTTACGTGTTAAGGTCACCCTGTGTGTACGTTACATGTTAAGGTCACCCTGTGTGTACGTTACATGTTAAGGTCACCCTGTGTGTACGTTACATGCTAAGGTCACCCTGTGTGTACGTTACATGTTAAGGTCACCCTGTGCGTACGTTACATGTTAAGGTCACCCTGTGTGTACGTTACATGTTAAGGTCACCCTGTGTGTACGTTACGTGTAAGGTCACCCTGTGTGTATGTTACATGTTAAGGTCACCCTGTGTGTACGTTACGTGTTAAGGTCACCCTGTGTGAACGTTACATGTTAAGGTCACCCTGTGTGTACGTTACATGTTAAGGTCACCCTGTGTGTACGTTACGTGTTAAGGTCACCCTGTGTGTACGTTACGTGTTAAGGTCACCCTGTGTGTACGTTACGTGCAAGATCACCCTGTGTGAACGTTACATGTTAAGGTCACCCTGTGTGTACGTTACGTGTTAAGGTCACCCTGTGTGCACGTTACGTGTAAGGTCACCCTGTGTGAACGTTACATGTTAAGGTCACCCTGTGTGTACGTTACATGTTAAGGTCACCCTGTGTGTACGTTACATGTTAAGGTCACCCTGTGTGTACGTTACATGTTAAGGTCACCCTGTGTGTACGTTACATGTTAAGGTCACCCTGTGTGTACGTTACGTGTTAAGGTCACCCTGTGTGTACGTTACATGTTAAGGTCACCCTGTGTGTACGTTACGTGTAAGGTCACGCTGTGTGTACGTTACATGTTAAGGTCACCCTGTGTGTACGCTACGTGTTAAGGTCACCCTGTGTGTACGTTACGTGTAAGGTCACCCTGTGTGTACGTTACGTGTTAAGGTCACCCTGTGTGTACGTTATGTGTAAGGTCACCCTGTGTGTACGTTACGTGTAAGGTCACCCTGTGTGTACATTACGTGTAAGGTCACCATGTACGTAACAGAAGTCAGATGAACGTAAGGTCAAGTTCTCTTCACAAAATATACCGCAGCTCACATCCATAATGAGATGCAAGTGTATTTACGTGGATGACTAGCGCATGGCGTCATACTCCCGCATGAAAACTGCGGTCACAGGGGTGTGGGCGGTGCGTGGGCGGCGTGTGGGTGGTGTGGGCGGGACCGCTCAGCGGTTTTGCCAACGATTTCTCCTTTTTTTTAACCAACGGTGTAAAAAATTTGGCCGTAGTAATGGAATGAGAGATGAAACGATAAGCGTAGTGACCAGAGCCAAGTGTGAACAAGTGAACATTGTGGATTTCAAGACTATGAGAAGAGAATCACAACCCCATAGCATCCTTAACCTGATCTCAGAGAGGTTCCGATACCTTATATTGTGGATTCAGTAGCTATGATGGGTGAAATGAGACAATAAATTCGTAAGCCAAGACAATAAGGCATCAAAACAATTGATAGGAGGATCATAATCAACATACCATCCTTAACCTGTACATTGCAGAGTCACTTGTTTGCACATAACTGCTAAATGCCTCAAATGATGTAGTGGAAGTTTTAGCAGTAAAGGTCGAGAACCAAAACCTAGTCATTGTGGTAGTCTACAACCCTCCGGATGCAACATCCCAGCAATTCCAGGAACAGCTGTTAAAAATTGACCACTGTCTGGAAAATCTTCCAGCTCCTGCACCCAACATCTTGCTCCTGGGGGATTTCAACTTAAGGCACCTAAAATGGAGGAATATAGCAAATAATATTGTTGCAGTAATAACACCAGGAGGCAGCTCTGATGAAAACTCACACTCACACGAGCTTTTAAATCTCTGCACAAAATTCAATTTAAACCAGCAAATAATAGAGCCTACTAGACTGGAGAATACACTAGACCTCATCTTCACTAACAATGATGATCTGATAAGAAATGTCACCATATCAAAAACAATATACTCAGATCACAACATAATTGAGGTTCAGACATGTATGCGTGGAGCCCCAGACCGACATAATGAGACTAGTCACGAGGGAGCATTCACCAAATTCAACTTCAATAACAAAAACATAAAGTGGGACCAAGTAAACCAAGTCCTAACCGATATAAGCTGGGAAGATACACTAAGCAATACAGACCCCAACTTATGCCTAGAACAGATTAACTCGGTGGCACTCGATGTATGCACAAGGCTTATTCCTCTAAGAAAAAGGAGGAGTAGATGTAAAATAG
The DNA here is from genome assembly GCF_038502225.1 of Cherax quadricarinatus. Lineage (NCBI taxonomy): Eukaryota > Metazoa > Arthropoda > Malacostraca > Decapoda > Parastacidae > Cherax > Cherax quadricarinatus. Next base: position 7,883,845 of record NC_091387.1, read on the forward strand.
AAAGAGACAGGCGCTCCCTTTACAGGCGACGGAAAAGAATAACAGAGCGGCTAAAAGAGGTCAATATATCTGAAATGCGTAGGGAGACACTGGTCAGAGAAATAGCAAGCATCGAACTTAAGCTAAAAGAATCCTTTAGGAGTCAGGAATCGCGGGAAGAACTAAAAGCCATAAATGAAATCGAAAGAAACCCAAAGTATTTCTTCTCCTATGCCAAATCAAAATCGAGAACAACGTCCAGTAATGGGCCCCTACTTAAACAAGATGGGTCCTACACAGATGACAGCAAGGAAATGAGTGAGCTACTCAAGTCCCAATATGACTCAGTTTTTAGCAAGCCGCTAACCAGACTGAGAGTCGAAGATCAAAATGAATTTTTTATGAGAGAGCCACAAAATTTGATTAACACAAGCCTATCCGATGTTATCCTGACGCCAAATGACTTCGAACAGGCGATAAATGACATGCCCATGCACTCTGCCCCAGGGCCAGACTCATGGAACTCTGTGTTCATCAAGAACTGCAAGAAGCCCCTATCACGAGCCTTTTCCATCCTATGGAGAGGGAGCATGGACACGGGGGTCGTCCCACAGTTACTAAAAACAACAGACATAGCCCCACTCCAAAAAGGGGGCAGTAAAGCAACAGCGAAGAACTACAGACCGATAGCACTAACATCCCATATCATAAAAATCTTTGAAAGGGTCCTAAGAAGCAAGATCACCACCCATCTAGAAACCCATCAGTTACACAACCCAGGGCAACATGGGTTTAGAACAGGTCGCTCCTGTCTGTCTCAACTATTGGATCACTACGACAAGGTCCTAAATGCACTAGAAGACAAAAAGAATGCAGATGTAATATGTACAGACTTTGCAAAAGCCTTCGACAAGTGTGACCATGGCGTAATAGCGCACAAAATGCGTGCTAAAGGAATAACAGGAAAAGTCGGTCGATGGATCTATAATTTCCTCACTAACAGAACACAGAGAGTAGTCGTCAACAGAGTAAAGTCCGAGGCAGCTACGGTGAAAAGCTCTGTTCCACAAGGCACAGTACTCGCTCCCATCTTGTTCCTCATCCTCATATCCGACATAGACAAGGATGTCAGCCACAGCACCGTGTCTTCCTTTGCAGATGACACCCGAATCTGCATGACAGTGTCTTCCATTGCAGACACTGCAAGGCTCCAGGCGGACATCAACCAAATCTTTCAGTGGGCTGCAGAAAACAATATGAAGTTCAACGATGAGAAATTTCAATTACTCAGATATGGTAAACATGAGGAACAAAACAAATTCTGGCCACAAAATAGAGCGAAACACCAACGTCAAAGACCTGGGAGTGATCATGTCGGAGGATCTCACCTTCAACGACCATAACATTGTATCAATCGCATCTGCTAGAAAAATGACAGGATGGATAATGAGAACCTTCAAAACTAGGGAGGCCAAGCCCATGATGACACTCTTCAGGTCACTTGTTCTATCTAGGCTGGAATATTGCTGCATACTAACAGCACCTTTCAAGGCAGGTGAAATTGCCGACCTAGAAAATGTACAGAGAACTTTCACGGCGCGCATAACGGAGATAAAACACCTCAATTACTGGGAACGCTTGAGGTTCCTAAACCTGTATTCCCTGGAACGCAGGAGGGAGAGATACATGATTATATACACCTGGAAAATCCTAGAGGGACTAGTACCGAACTTGCACACGAAAATCACTCACTACGAAAGCAAAAGACTTGGCAGACGATGCTCCATCCCCCCAATGAAAAGCAGGGGTGTCACTAGCACGTTAAGAGACCATACAATAAGTGTCAGGGGCCCGAGACTGTTCAACTGCCTCCCAGCACACATAAGGGGGATTACCAACAGACCCCTGGCAGTCTTCAAGCTGGCACTGGACAAGCACCTAAAGTCAGTTCCTGATCAGCCGGGCTGTGGCTCGTACGTTGGTTTGCGTGCAGCCAGCAGCAACAGCCTGGTTGATCAGGCTCTGATCCACCAGGAGGCCTGGTCACAGACCGGGCCGCGGGGGCGTTGACCCCCGGAACTCTCTCCAGGTAAACTCCAGGTAACCTGATCTCAGAGAGGTTCCGATACCTTAAATTTGGGGATTCAGTAGCTATGAAAGTAGACAAGGCAATAAATGTAGAAACTAGAGCAATGCAGGATCAAAACAAATGAAAATCTTGAATTCCATGACTATGAGGGGAAGTCACAACCCACATCCCATGGTTAATCTGGTCTCAGACAGGTTCTGATGCCTTTTATTGTGGATGTAGTGGGAGTCTACTGGTCGACCAGCACGGGATTCAATCCCACACTGATCTTCTTGCCAAAAAGTGTGTGTGTGTGTGTGTGTGTGTGTGTGTGTGTGTGTGTGTGTGTGTATGTGTGTATGTGTGTGTGTGTGTGTGTGTGTGTGTGTGTGTGTGTGTGTGTGTGTGTGTGTGTGTGTGTGTGTATGTGTGTGTGTGTGTGTGTGTGTGTGTGTGTGTGTGTGTGTGTGTATGTGTGTGTGTGTGTGTGTGTGTGTGTGTGTGTGTGTGTGTGTGTATGTGTGTGTGTGTGTGTGTGTGTGTGTGTGTGTGTGTGTGTGTGTGTGTGTGTGTGTGTGTGTGTGTGTGTGTGTGTGTGTGTGTGTGTGTGTGTGTGTGTGTGTGTGTGTGTGTGTGTGTGTGTGTGTGTGTGTGTGTGTATGTGTGTGTGTGTGTGTGTGTGTGTGTGTGTGTGTGTGTGTATGTGTGTGTGTGTGTGTGTGTGTGTGTGTGTGTGTGTGTGTGTATGTGTGTGTGTGTGTGTGTGTGTGTGTGTGTGTGTGTGTGTGTGTGTGTGTATGTGTATGTGTGTGTGTGTATGTGTGTGTGTGTGTATTTGTGAATGTGTATATACCCAACTAATTGTACTCACCTAATTGTGGTTGCAGGGGTCGAGACTCAGCTCCTGGCCCCGCCTCTTCACTGATCGCTACTGGATCCTCTCTCTCTCTGCTTCCTGAGCTTTGTCATACCTCTTCTTAAAACTATGTATGGTTCCTGCCTCCACTACTTCACTTGCTAGGCTATTCCACTTCCTGACAACTCTATGACTGAAGAAATACTTCCTAACGTCCCTGTGACTCGTCTGAGTCTTCAGCTTCCAGTTGTGACCCCTTGTCCCTGTGTCCCCTCTCTGGAACATCCTATCTCTGTCCACCTTGTCTATTCCCCGCAGTATCTTGTATGTCGTTATCATGTCTCCCCTGACCCTTCTGTCCTCCAGTGTCGTCAGTCCGATTTCCCTTAACCTTTCCTCGTACGACATTCCCTTGAGCTCTGGGACTAGCCTTGTTGCAAACCTTTGTACTTTCTCTAACTTCTTGACGTGCTTGACTAGGTGTGGGTTCCAGACTGGTGCTGCATACTCCAGTATGGGCCTAACATACACAGTGTACAGTGTCTTGAACGATTCCTTATTAAGGTATCGGAACGCTATTCTCAGGTTTGCCAGGCGCCCGTATGCTGCAGCGGTTATTTGGTTGATGTGTGCCTCCGGTGATGTGCTCGGTGTTATGGTCACCCCAAGGTCTTTCTCCCTGAGTGAGGTCTGTAGTCTTTGTCCACCTAGCCTATACTCTGTCTGCGGTCTTCTTTGCCCCTCCCCAATCTTCATGACTTTGCATTTGGCTGGATTGAATTCGAGAAGCCAGTTGCTGGACCACATGTCCAGCCTGTCCAGGTCTCTTTGCAGTCCTGCCTCATCCTCGTCCGATTTAATTCTTCTCATCAACTTCACGTCATCTGCGAACAGGGACACTTCAGAGTCTATTCCTTCCATCATGTCGTTCACATATATCAAAAATAGCACTGGTCCTAGAACTGACCCCTGTGAGACCCCGCTCGTAACAGGCGCCCACTGTGATACCTCTTCACGTACCATGACTCGTTGCTGCCTCCCTGTCAGGTATTCCCTTATCCATTGTAGTGCCCTCCCTTTTACGTGCGCCTGATCCTCCAGCTTCTGCACTAATCTCTTGTGGGGAACTGTGTCAAAGGCCTTCCTGCAGTCTAGGAAAACGCAATCTACCCACCCCTCTCTCTCGTGTCTTACTTCTGTTACCTTGTCATAAAACTCCAGGAGGTTTGTGATGCAAGATTTGCCTTCCATGAACCCATGCTGGTTTTCATTTATAATCTTGTTCCTTTCCAGGTGTTCGACCACTCTCCTCCTGATAATCTTCTCCATGACTTTGCACACAATACATGTCAGAGACACAGGTCTGTAGTTTAGTGCCTCGTTTCTGTTTCCTTTCTTAAATATGGGGACTACATTAGCTGTCTTCCATTTCTCAGGTAGTTGCCCAGTTTCAAGGGATGTGTTGAAGATTGTGGTTAGAGGCACGCACAGCATCTCGGCTCCTTCTCTAAGGACCCATGGGGAGATGTTGTCCGGTCCCATCGCCTTTGAGGTGTCAAGGTCACTTAAGAGCTTCTTCACCTCCTCCTCAGTTGTTCGTATGTCATCCAACACTTGTTGGTATATTCCCTCTTGATGTTCCCTTCTGTGCTGTCTTCCCACAGCCCTTCCTGTCTCTACTGTAAAAACTTCCTTAAATCTCCTGTTCAGCTCCTCACATACCTCCTGATCATTTCTTGTGAGTTCTCCACCTTCTGTCCTTAATCTGATCACCTGGTCTTTGACTGTTGTCTTCCTCCTGATGTGGCTATACAACAGTTTCGGGTCAGTCTTGATTCTCGATGCTATGTCATTTTCATACTGTCGCTGGGCCTCCCTCCTTACCTGTGCGTACTCATTCCTGACTCTGCGACTGATCTCCCTATTTTCGTGTGTTCTCTGCCTTCTGTACTTTTTCCATTCTCTATTGCACTTTGTTTATGCCTCCTTACACCATCGGGTAAACCAGGGGCTCGCTCTGGTCTTCCCGTTGTTACTGTTGCCCTTGTGTGTACTCACCTAGTTGTACTCACCTAGTTGAGGTTGCAGGGGTCGAGTCCAAGCTCCTGGCCCCGCCTCTTCACTGGTCGCTACTAGGTCACTCTCCCTGAACCATGAGCTTTATCATACCTCTGCTTAAAGCTATGTATGGATCCTGACTCCACTACATCGCTTCCCAAACTATTCCACTTACTGACTACTCTGTGGCTGAAGAAATACTTCCTAACATCCCTGTGATTCATCTGTGTCTTCAGCTTCCAACTTTGTCCCCTTGTTACTGTGTCCAATCTCTGGAACATCCTGTCTTTGTCCACCTTGTCAATTCCTCTCATTATTTTGTAAGTCGTTATCATGTCCCCCCTATCTCTCCTGTCCTCCAGTGTCGTCAGGTTGATTTCCCTTAACCTCTCCTGGTAGGACATACCTCTTAGCTCTGGGACTAGTCTTGTTGCAAACCTTTGCACTTTCTCTAGTTTCTTTACATGCTTGGCTAGGTGTGGGTTCCAAACTGGTGCCGCATACTCCAATATGGGCCTAACGTACACGGTGTATAGGGTCCTGAACGATTCCTTATTAAGATGTCGGAATGCTGTTCTGAGGTTTGCTAGGCGCCCATATGCTGCAGCAGTTATTTGGTTGATGTGCGCTTCAGGAGATGTGCCTGGTGTTATACTCACCCCAAGATCTTTTTCCTTGAGTGATGTTTGTAGTCTCTGACCCCCTAGACTGTACTCCATCTGCGGTCTTCTTTGCCCTTCCCCAATCCTCATGACTTTGCACTTGGTGGGATTGAACTCCAGGAGCCAGTTGCTGGACCAGGTCTGCAGCCTGTCCAGATCCCTTTGTATTTCTGCCTGGTCTTCGATCGAATGAATTCTTCTCATCAACTTCACGTCATCTGCAAACAGTGACACCTCGGAGTTTATTCCTTCCGTCATGTCGTTCACAAATACCAGAAACAGCACTGGTCCTAGGACTGACCCCTGTGGGACCCCGCTGGTCACAGGTGCCCACTCTGACACCTCGCCTCGTACCATTACTCTCTGCTGTCTTCCTGACAAGTATTCCCTGATCCATTGCAGTGCCTTCCCTGTTATTCCTGCTTGGTCCTCCAGTTTTTGCACTAATCTCTTGTGTGGTACTGTGTCAAACGCCTTCTTGCAGTCTAAGAAAATGCAATCCACCCACCCCTCTCTCTCTTCTCTTACTGCTGTCACCATGTCATAGAACTCCAGTAGGTTTGTGACACAGGATTTCCCGTGTGTGTGTGTGTGTGTGTGTGTGTGTGTGTGTGTGTGTGTGTGTGTGTGTGTGTGTGTGTGTGTGTGTGTGTGTGTGTGTACTCACCTATTTGTGGTTGCAGGGGTCGATTCACAGCTCCTGGCCCCGCCTCTTCGCTGATTGCTACTAGGTCCTCTCTCTCCCTGCCCCATGAGCTCTATCATACCTCGCCTTAAAACTATGTATGGTTCCTGCCTCCACTACATCCCTTTCTAGGCTATTCCATGGCCTGACTACTCTATGACTGAAGAAATACTTCCTAACATCCCTTTGATTTATCTGAGTCTTCAACTTCCAATTGTGACCTCTTGTGTCTGTGTCCCTTCTCTGGAACATCCCGTCTTTGTCCACCTTGTCTATTCCGCGCAGTATTTTATGTCGTTATCATGTCTCCCCTGACCCTCCTGTCCTCCAGTGTCGTCAGGCCAATTTCCCTCAACCTTTCTTCGTAGGACAATCCCCGTAGCTCTGGGACTAGTCTTGTTGCAAACCTTTGCACTTTCTCTAATTTCTTGATGTGCTTGACTAGGTGTGGATTCCAGACTGGTGCTGCATACTCCAGTATGGGCCTGACGTAAATGGTATAAAGAGTCTTGAACGAATCCTTACTGAGGTATCGGAACGCTATCCGTAGGTTTGCCAGGCGCCCGTATGCTGCAGCAGTTATCTGATTGATGTGCGCCTCAGGAGATATGCTCGGTGTTATACTCACCCCCAGATCTTTTTCCTTGAGTGAGGTTTGCAGTCTTTGGAAGGAGTTCCCGGGGTCAACGCCCCCTGGGCCCGGTCCATGACCAGACCTCATGGTGGATCAGGCTATTACTGCTGGCCGCACGTAAACCGACGTAGGAACCACAGCCCGGCTGGTCAGGTACTGACTTTAGGTGTCTGTCCAGCGCCTTCTTGAAGACAGCCAGGGGTCTTGAAGACAGCCAGGGGTCTTGAAGACAGCCAGGGGTCTTGAAGACAGCCAGGGGTCTTGAAGACAGCCAAGGATCTTGAAGACAGCCAAGGGTCTTGAAGACAGCCTGGGGTCTTGAAGACAGCCAGGGGTCTTGAAGACAGCCAGGGGTCTTGGAGAAAGCCAGGGGTCTTGAAGACAGCCAGGGGTCTTGAAGACAGCCAGGGGTCTTGAAGACAGCCAGGGGTCCTGGAGACAATCAGGGGTCTTCAAGACAGCCAGGAATCTTGAAGACAGCCAGGGATCTTGAAGACAATCAGGGGTCTTGAAGACAGCCAGGGGTCTTGAAGACAGCCAGGGGTCCTGAAGACAGCCAGGGGTCTTGGAGACAGCCAGGGGTCTTGAAGACAGTCAGGAATCTTGAAGACAGCCAGGGATCTTGAAGACAATCAGGGGTCTTGAAGACAGTCAGGAATCTTGAAGACAGCCAGGGATCTTGAAGACAATCAGGGGTCTTGAAGACAGCCAGGGGTCTTGAAGACAGCCAGGGGTCCTGAAGACAGCCAGGGGTCTTGGAGACAGCCAGGGGTCTTGAAGACAGTCAGGAATCTTGAAGACAGCCAGGGATCTTGAAGACAATCAGGGGTCTTGAAGACAGTCAGGAATCTTGAAGACAGCCAGGGATCTTGAAGACAATCAGGGGTCTTGAAGACAGCCAGGGGTCTTGGAGAAAGCCAGGGGTCTTGAAGACAGCCAGGGGTCTTGAAGATAGCCAGGGGTCTTGAAGACAGCCAGGGGTCTTGAAGATAGCCAGGGGTCTTGAAGACAGCCAGGGGTCTTGAAGACAGCCAGGGGTCTTGAAGACAGCCAGGGGTCTTGAAGACAGCCAAGGATCTTGAAGACAGCCAAGGGTCTTGAAGACAGCCTGGGGTCTTGAAGACAGCCAGGGGTCTTGAAGACAGCCAGGGGTCTTGGAGAAAGCCAGGGGTCTTGAAGACAGCCAGGGGTCTTGAAGACAGCCAGGGGTCTTGAAGACAGCCAGGGGTCCTGGAGACAATCAGGGGTCTTCAAGACAGCCAGGAATCTTGAAGACAGCCAGGGATCTTGAAGACAATCAGGGGTCTTGAAGACAGCCAGGGGTCTTGAAGACAGCCAGGGGTCCTGAAGACAGCCAGGGGTCTTGGAGACAGCCAGGGGTCTTGAAGACAGTCAGGAATCTTGAAGACAGCCAGGGATCTTGAAGACAATCAGGGGTCTTGAAGACAGTCAGGAATCTTGAAGACAGCCAGGGATCTTGAAGACAATCAGGGGTCTTGAAGACAGCCAGGGGTCTTGGAGAAAGCCAGGGGTCTTGAAGACAGCCAGGGGTCTTGAAGATAGCCAGGGGTCTTGAAGACAGCCAGGGGTCTTGAAGATAGCCAGGGGTCTTGAAGACAGCCAGGGGTCTTGAAGACAGCCAGGGGACGTGAAGACAGCCGGGAGTTTATTGGTAATCCCCCTTATGTGTGCTGAGAGACAGTTGAACAGTCTCGGGCCCCGGACACTTATTGTGTTGTCTCAGTGCACTAGTGACGCCCCTGCTTTTCATCGGGGGAATGATGCATCTCCTGCCGAGTTTTTTTTGCTTTCATAGGGAGTGATTTCCGGGTGTAGGTTCGAAATTAGTCCCTCTTAACCAGGGACTTCCAGCCCCTTCAAAATTAAGATTCAGAAACTGTCTCACATATTCCTGTTATACAGACTCCTGGCAGTCTTCAAGCTGGCACTGGACAAGCACCTAAAGTCAGTTCCGGATCAGCCGGGCTGTGGCTCGTACGTTGGTTTGCGTGCAGCCAGCAGCAACAGCCTGGTTGATCAGGCTCTGATCCACCAGGAGGCCTGGTCTCAGACCGGGCCGCGGGGGCGTTGACCCCCGGAACTCTCTCCAGGTAAACTCCAGGTATATACACAAAATCTGCAGCTGCATGACGAATATTGAGGTTGAGTCACAGCTCCTGGCCCCGCCTCTACACTGGTAGTATTAGTTCACAGGCTCTTGATGCGAGAATTTAGAGCTAATGTCTCCTTCCTCGGATCAAGCTTAATTACATCCTCTTCCGCATTGAAAGAACGGTAACTAAGAGTTACGTTATAAATTATAATAATCAATAATAATTATCAATAATAATAATCAATAATAATAATAATAATAATAATAATAATAATTAATAATTATAATCCACTCATTTCAGAACTCTTAAAATATCTAAACTTTTCGAATAATATCTGGAATACACTAGGCCTAAATATCTGGGTTAACTAGGCCTAAATGCGTAATGTAACTTACAACGTCTATATGGCACTAAATGGCACCAGTGCCACTTTTGAAAAACGTATATTGAAAGCGTATTTAGGCACACGTACACAAATTATAAATGTCATACATAATAACCTTTGTAAATTACTTACAGGTCTTGTAAATTATATTGTAAATTAAATTTACCTGGGAGATGGGTTAGAGGCGAAGATGATTGGTGTTTTTCTTCTCAGGGTATATTGTACGTGGTGTGTCACTGGGCACTGGTAAGGTAACACTGTAACACAGGTAACACTGTAACACTGTTGTCCAGGGTGGTGGTGAGAGGTGGTGTTGGTGTGGTGAAGGTTGGACACTGTGTGAGGGAGAGACTGGCAGAGTTGCTAGCTAGACTCTTTACACACGCACACACACACACACACACACACACACAGGCTCCAACATGCAGTTTGTTGTGGTAGTGGGTCGCATGCTCACACACACACACACACACACACACACACGTAGAGAGAGAGAGGACCTAGTAGCGATCAGTGAAGAGGTGGGGCTAGGAGCTGAGTCTCGACTCCTGCAACCACAATTAGGTGAGTACAGTTAGGTGAGTATACACACATACACAGAGGAGGAGCTGTGACTCGACCCCTGCAACCACAACTAGATGAGTACACACACACACACAACATCTCTCCTTGGGTCCTGAGAGAGAGCAGATGCAGCGTGTGTGCCACTAATAACAATCGGGGCCAGGAGCTATGAATCGACCCCTGCAAACACAATTAGGTGAGTACACACACACACACATGCACAACATCTCTCCTTGGGTCCTGAGAGAGGGAGCAGACACGCTGTGTACCTCTAACAGTCTTCAATAAACCCACTGAAACAGGGCGATTACCTGAAGTGTGGAAGACAGTAAATGTAGTCGCAGTTTTTAAGAAAGGAGACAGACAGGTATCACTAAACAACAGATCAGTGTCACTGACATGTATAATATGCAGAGTTATGGAGAAAGTTATCTGGAGAAGAGTGGTGGAGCACTTAGAAAGGAACGGGCTTATACACGATAACCAGCACGGTATCAGGGAAGGGAAATCCTGCATCACAAACTTACTGGAGTTCTACGATAAGGTAACAGAAGTAAGACAGGAGAGAGAGAGGGGATGATGTGTAGACTGCATCTTCTTGGACTGTAAGAAGGATTTCGACACAATACCACACAAGAGACTGGTTGAAAAACTGAAGGAGCAGACAGAAATAGCAAGGAAAGGCCTGCAGTGGATCACAGAATACCTGAAAGGAAACAAAGTGTGTTGGTACGTGACAAGGTGTTGGAGTGGGTGCAAGTGTTGAGTGGGGTTCCACAAGGGTCAGTCATAGGTCCGGTGCAGTTTCTATTATATGTGAATGACATGACGGAAGGGATAGATTCAGAGGTGTCACTGTTCGTAGGCTGCAAGCCAGGTCTGACAAATGACTCCTGGAGTTTAACTCCCAGCAAGTGCAAAGTTACGAAGTTTGGGGAAGGACAAAGAAAACCAAATTAAACCTAGAAGTTTAAAAACTACAAAACTCACACAAGGAAAAAGATCTTGGGGTGAGTATAACACCGAGCACATCTCCTGAGCCGCATATCAACCAGATAACTGCTGCATCACATGGGCGCCTAGCATACCTAAGAATAGCGTTCCGACTCGAAGACACTGTAAACCGTGCACGTCAGGCCTATACTGGAGTATTCAGCACCAGTATGGAACCCACACCTGGTGGGTTCCATACTGGTGCAAAGGTTAGCACCATGACTAGTCCTGGAGCTAAGAGGAATGTTCTAGGAGGAGAGGTTAAGTGAAATCGATCTGACAACTCTGGAGGACAGGAAGGAAACGGGGGACATGATAACGACATACGAAATACTAAGAAATAGACAAGGTGGACAGAGAAATGATGTTCCAGAGATGGGACACAGCAACAAAGGGACACAACTGGAAGTTGAAAACTCAGATGAATCACAGGGATGTTAGGAAGTATTTCTTCAGTCATAGAGTTGTCAGGAAGTGGAACAATCTGGAGAGTGATGTAGTGGAGGCAGGATCCATACACAGAGAGAGGACCTAGTAGCGATCAGTGAATGGCGGTTCCAGGAGCTATGTATCAACCCCTGCAACCACAAATAGGTGAATACACACACACACACACCTCAGAGACCTAAACAATAAAGAGCACTGGTTCATATGCTACAAACTTCACCCAAGGAGAAGGACCTGGAGGTAAACATAACACCAAACATATCACCAGAGGTAAACATAACACAATAATTGAACTTACAACACAGGAGACGAGCACCATCCTTACTAATAATATATTATTCAGGAACATTGTAAACTTAAGAATGACTGCCACGTTAGTAAAGACTAATTTAGAAGTTATTAAATAAGTAACCGTGTGAGGAAAGTGTTTGTGTTCCCTGGTGAACACAGTACAACCAGCACCTTGTATATTGTGTGTGTCAGACCTATCATCGAGTATCCAGCATCAGCATACAACCTTAATTAACCTCACGTGACACATACCCACTAGATTATGTGAGGTATAGAAGAGTATGCGAAGTGTTCAGGTGAAGTGTTCAGGTGTAGTGTTCAGGTGAAGTGTTCAGGTGAAGTGTTCACATGAAGTGTTCAGGTGAAGTGTTCAGGTGAAGTGTTCAGGTGAAGTGTTCACATGAAGTGTTCAGGTGAAGTGTTCAGGTGAAGTGTTCACGTGAAGTGTTCAGGTGAAGTGTTCAGGTGAAGTGTTCAGGTGAAGTGTTCAGGTGAAGTGTTCAGGTGAAGTGTTCACGTGAAGTGTTCAGGTGAAGTGTTCAGGTGAAGTGTTCAGGTGAAGTGTTCACATGAAGTGTTCACGTGAAGTGTTCAGGTGAAGTGTTCAGGTGAAGTGTTCAGGTGATGTGTTCACATGAAGTGTTCAGGTGAAGTGTTCACATGAAGTGTTCAGGTGAAGTGTTCACATGAAGTGTTCACATGAAGTGTTCAGGTGATGTGTTCACATGAAGTGTTCACGTGAAGTGTTCAGGTGAAGTGTTCAGGTGATGTGTTCACATGAAGTGTTCAGGTGAAGTGTTCACATGAAGTGTTCAGGTGAAGTGTTCACATGAAGTGGTGAAGTGTTCAGGTGAAGGTGAAGTGTTCAGGTGAAGTGTTCACGTGAAGTGTTCACATGAAGTGTTCAGGTGAAGTGTTCACATGAAGTGTTCACGTGAAGTGTTCAGGTGAAGTGTTCACATGAAGTGTTCAGGTGAAGTGTTCACGTGAAGTGTTCACATGAAGTGTTCAGGTGAAGTGTTCACATGAAGTGTTCAGGTGAAGTGTTCACATGAAGTGTTCAGGTGAAGTGTTCACATGAAGTGTTCAGGTGAAGTGTTCACATGAAGTGTTCAGGTGAAGTGTTCACATGAAGTGTTCAGGTGAAGTGTTCACGTGAAGTGTTCAGGTGAAGTGTTCACATGAAGTGTTCAGGTGAAGTGTTCACATGAAGTGTTCAGGTGAAGTGTTCAGGTGAAGTGTTCAGGTGAAGTGTACAAAGAACATCACGAGGCAACACGGACAAAAGTTCCGCTACATTTGCAGATAACACCGGAACACTGGCACCTTAAGTGCTGTACACCTGTGAGGGGAGGGAGGGGGTAGGAAGGGGGAGGAAGGGGTGTCAGGGGGAGGAAGGGGTGTCAGGGGGAGGAAGGGGTGTCAGGGGGAGGAAGGGGTGTCAGGGGGAGGAAGGGGGTGTCAGGGGGAGGAAGGGGTGTCAGGGGGAGGAAGGGGTGTCAGGGGGAGGAAGGGGTGTCAGGGGGAGGAAGGGGAGCCACTCCCTGGATATCCTTGCTTCAACACGCTGCTGGTGCCACCCACCTGACGTCACTGTGTCTACACCACCTGACGTCATGTGTATACGGGGACGAGGGCGCGTTCACACACACACACACACACACACACACACACACACTCACACACACACACACACACACACACACACACACACACACACACACACACACACACACACACACACATACATAGATTTAAGAAGAGGTATGATAAACCTCATGGAGCAGGAAGAGTGACCCAGTAGCGACAAGTGAAGAGGCGGGGCCAGGAGCTGTGAATCGACCCCTGCAACCACAACTAGGTGAGTACATTCATAGAGGAAGTGTGGAGCATGGAGAGAGTGGACCTAGTAGCCACTAGCGAAGAGGCGGGGCCAGGAGCTGTGAATCAACAAAAGCTGGAGGAGCAGGCAAGAATAACAGGAAAGGCACTGCAATGGATCAGAGAATACCTGACAGGGAGGCAACAGTGAGTCATGGCACGTGGCGAGGTATCACAGTGGGCACCTGTGACGAGCGGGGTCCCACACGGGTTAGTCCTAGGACCAGTGCTATTTCTGGTATATGTGAATGACATGACGGAAGGGATAGACTCAGAAGTGTCCTTGTTTGTAGATGATGTGAAGTTAATGAGAATTAAATCAGATAAGGATCAGACAGGTCTACAAAGAGACCTGGACAGGCTGGACGCGTGGTCCAGCAACTGGCTCCTGGAGTTCAACCCCACCAAGTGCAAAGTCATGAAGATTTGAGAAGGGTAAAGAAGACCTCAGACGGAGTACAGTCTAAGGGGTCAAAGACTGCAAACCTCACCCAAGGAAAAGGATCTTGGGTGAGTATAACACCGCCAACAACATCATTATTATAACCACAATGATTAGATTTAGATTTTGCCACAGAAGCGGCAAAATCTAAATCTAAGATAAGATAAGATAAGATTTCGTTCGGATTTTTAACCCCGGAGGGTTAGCCACCCAGGATAACCCAAGAAAGTCAGTGCGTCATCGAGGACTGTCTAACTTATTTCCATTGTGGTCCTTAATCTTGTCCCCCAGGATGCGACCCACACCAGTCGACTAACACCCAGGTACCTATTTGCTGCTAGGTGAACAGGACAATAGGTGTAAGGAAACGTGTCGGAATTTCCACCCGCCGGGAATCGAACCCGGGCCCTCCGTGTGTGAAGCGGGAGCTTTAGCCACCAGACCACCGGGCCACACCGGGCCACACCGGGCCACATCTAATCATCAACCAGACAACTGTTGTAGTATATGGGCGCCTGGCAAACCTAAGACTAGCGTTCCGATACCTCAGTAAGGAATCGTTCAAGACTCTGTACACCGTGTACGTCAGGCACTGTACACCGTGTACGTCAGGCACTGTACACCGTGTACGTCAGGCACTGTACACCGTGTACGTCAGGCACTGTACACCGTGTACGTCAGGAACTGTACATCGTGTACATCAGGCACTGTACACGGACGGTGTACATCAGGCATTGTACACCGTGTAGATTTTTACAGATGAATCTCCTGAGTCATCTGTAAAAACCTTAATTTGTGGTCACAGTGGTGGCCCATGTTAACCTCCCTACAGTGTATAAATATGCGTAGTTGGATGAATCTTATTGTAGCCAGCTTGTCCAGTGGTTTACGCACTGTCATGCAGTTTTACGACCCACTCGCCATGGGTTCAAATCCCACCCGTTCCCTGGTTTGATGGTGATTGTCACGAGAATAATTTGTTACGTACACACAAACTTGATCAGTCAAAACAATAATATGGTTCTGAGATGGCACACCCTGTCTGAGAATCCTGCCAGAGTTTCATAAGTTACTGGGATGTAAGCAAGGCAAGGTCAAGCTGCATCTTCCTGGGCTGTAAGAAAGCCTTCGACACAGTTCCCCACCAGAGTTTTATAAGTTACTGGGATGTAGACAAGGTAAGGTCAAGCTGCATCTTCCTGGACTGTAAGAAAGCCTTCGACACAGTTCCCCACCACAGACTGATCCATGACGTACCAGAAAATTATACAAGGTACATATATATATGCACTGAGAGATACATCTCAGTGCATGAAAATATGCATCGAGATATATATAGTTCTCAGTGTACGCAGTGACATTAATTGTGAATTGTCTGATATAAGATCCGTTGTTTGTAACGTGTTGTACCAGCCTCAAGCTGTTAGCCTTCCCTGTTACAACCATAACTGTTGTATCTGTGACGACCCTGGTAGTGTTGTTGGGGTGAAGGGTTGTGACGACCCTGGTAGTGCTGTTGGGTTGAAGGGTTGTGACGATCCTGGTAGTGTTGTTGGGGTGAAGGGTTGTGACGACCCTGGTGGTGTTGTTGGGGTGAAGGGTTGTGACGACCCTGGTAGTGTTGTTGGGTTGAAGGGTTGTGACGATCCTGGTAGTGCTGTTGGGGTGAAGGGTTGTGATGACCCTGGTAGTGTTGTTGGGGTGAAGGGTTGTGACGATCCTGGTAGTGTTGTTGGGGTGAAGGGTTGTGACGATCCTGGTGGTGTTGTTGGGGTGAAGGGTTGTGACGATCCTGGTAGTGTTGTTGGGGTGAAGGGTTGTGACGACCCTGGTAGTGTTGTTGGGGTGAAGGGTTGTGACGATCCTGGTAGTGTTGTTGGGGTGAAGGGTTGTGACGATCCTGGTAGTGTTGTTGGGGTGAAGGGTTGTGACGACCCTGGTAGTGTTGTTGGGGTGAAGGGTTGTGACGATCCTGGTAGTGTTGTTGGGGTGAAGGGTTGTGACGATCCTGGTGGTGTTGTTGGGGTGAAGGGTTGTGACGATCCTGGTAGTGTTGTTGGGGTGAAGGGTTGTGACGATCCTGGTAGTGTTGTTGGGGTGAAGGGTTGTGACGACCCTGGCAGTGTTGTTGGGGTGAAGGGTTGTGACGACCCTGGTAGCGTTGTTGGGGTGAAGGGTTGTGACGACCCTGGTAGTGTTGTTGGGGTGAAGGGTTGTGACGACCCTGGTGGTGTTGTTGGGGTGAAGGGTTGTGACGACCCTGGTAGTGTTGTTGGGGTGAAGGGTTGTAACGACCCTGGCAGTGTTGTTGGGGTGAAGGGTTGTGACGACCCTGGCAATGTTGTTGGGGTCAAGGGTTGTAACGGTCCTGGCAGTGTTGTTGGGTTTAAGGGTCATGACGACCTTGGCAGTGCTGTTGAGTTGAAGGGTTGTAACAACACTGGCAGTTTTGTTGGGTTAAAGGGTTGTAACAACACTGGTAGTATTGTTGGGTTAAAGGGTTGTAAAGACACTGGTAGTATTGTTGGGTTAAAGGATTGTAACAACACTGGTAGTATTGTTGGGTTACAGGGTTGTAACAACACTGTTAGTATTGTTGGGTTACAGGGTTGTAACAACACTGGTAGTATTGTTGGGTTACAGGATTGTAACAACACTGGTAGTATTGTTGGGTTACAGGGTTGTAACAATGGCAGTATTGTTGGGTTAAAGGGTTGTAACGACACTGGCAGTATTGTTGGGTTAAAGGGTTGTAACAACACTGGTAGTATTGTTGGGTTAAAGGGTTGTAACAACACTGGTAGTATTGTTGGGTTAAAGGGTTGTAACGACCTTGGCAGTATTGTTGGGTTAAAGGGTTGTAACAACACTGGCAGTATTGTTGGGTTAAAGGGTTGTAACAACACTGGCAGTATTGTTGGGTTAAAGGGTTGTAACAACACTGGTAGTATTGTTGGGTTAAAGGGTTGTAACAACACTGGCAGTATTGTTGGGTTAAAGGGTTGTAACAACACTGGCAGTATTGTTGGGTTAAAGGGTTGTAACAACACTGGCAGTATTGTTGGGTTAAAGGGTTGTAACAACACTGGCAGTATTGTTGGGTTAAAGGGTTGTAACAACACTGACAGTATTGTTGGGTTAAAGGGTTGTAACAACACTGGCAGTATTGTTGGGTTAAAGGGTTGTAACAACACTGGCAGTATTGTTGGGTTAAAGGGTTGTAACAACACTGGCAGTATTGTTGGGTTAAAGGGTTGTAACAACACTGGCAGTATTGTTGGGTTAAAGGGTTGTAACAACACTGACAGTATTGTTGGGTTAAAGGGTTGTAACAACACTGGTAGTATTGTTGGGTTAAAGGGTTGTAACGACACTGGCAGTATTGTTGGGTTAAAGGGTTGTAACGACACTGGCAGTATTGTTGGGTTAAAGGGTTGTAACAACACTGGCAGTATTGTTGGGTTAAAGGGTTGTAACAACACTGGCAGTATTGTTGGGTTAAAGGGTTGTAACAACACTGGCAGTATTGTTGGGTTAAAGGGTTGTAACAACACTGGTAGTATTGTTGGGTTAAAGGGTTGTAACAACACTGGTAGTATTGTTGGGTTAAAGGGTTGTAACAACACTGGCAGTATTGTTGGGTTAAAGGGTTGTAACAACACTGGCAGTATTGTTGGGTTAAAGGGTTGTAACAACACTGGCAGTATTGTTGGGTTAAAGGGTTGTAACAACACTGGCAGTATTGTTGGGTTAAAGGGTTGTAACAACACTGGCAGTATTGTTGGGTTAAAGGGTTGTAACGACCTTGGCAGTATTGTTGGGTTAAAGGGTTGTAACAACACTGGCAGTATTGTTGGGTTAAAGGGTTGTAACAACACTGGCAGTATTGTTGGGTTAAAGGGTTGTAACAACACTGGTAGTATTGTTGGGTTAAAGGGTTGTAACAACACTGGCAGTATTGTTGGGTTAAAGGGTTGTAACAACACTGGCAGTATTGTTGGGTTAAAGGGTTGTAACAACACTGGCAGTATTGTTGGGTTAAAGGGTTGTAACAACACTGGCAGTATTGTTGGGTTAAAGGGTTGTAACAACACTGACAGTATTGTTGGGTTAAAGGGTTGTAACAACACTGGCAGTATTGTTGGGTTAAAGGGTTGTAACAACACTGGCAGTATTGTTGGGTTAAAGGGTTGTAACAACACTGACAGTATTGTTGGGTTAAAGGGTTGTAACAACACTGGTAGTATTGTTGGGTTAAAGGGTTGTAACGACACTGGCAGTATTGTTGGGTTAAAGGGTTGTAACGACACTGGCAGTATTGTTGGGTTAAAGGGTTGTAACAACACTGGCAGTATTGTTGGGTTAAAGGGTTGTAACAACACTGACAGTATTGTTGGGTTAAAGGGTTGTAACAACACTGACAGTATTGTTGGGTTAAAGGGTTGTAACAACACTGGCAGTATTGTTGGGTTAAAGGGTTGTAACAACACTGGCAGTATTGTTGGGTTAAAGGGTTGTAACAACCCTGGTAGTATTGTTGGGTTAAAGGGTTGTAACGACACTGGTAGTATTGTTGGGTTAAAGGGTTGTAACGACACTGGTAGTATTGTTGGGTTAAAGGGTTGTAACGACACTGGTAGTATTGTTGGGTTAAAGGGTTGTAACGACACTGGTAGTATTGTTGGGTTAAAGGGTTGTAACGACACTGGCAGTATTGTTGGGTTAAAGGGTTGTAACGACACTGGCCCGATCACACCTACTCCTCAAACCATAATCTTGACTTTCCCTCTTATTCCATTACATTCCACTTATTCATCAGTCTAACAGTAAATACTACGTCCTGACATCTCTTATGACTCACTTGCATCTTGAAGTTGAATGTGTTATCCCTGGTTCTATCTCCTCACATCCCAAACAACCTAGTGTGGCCCGGTGGTCTGGTGACCTGGTGTACCGGTGGCCTGGTGGCTAAAGCTCCCGCTTCACACACGGAGGGCCTGGGTTCGAATCCCGGCGGGTGGAAACATTTCGACACGTTTCCTTACACCTATTGTCCTGTTCACCTAGCAGTAAATAGGTACCTGGGTGTTAGTCGACTGGTGTGGGTCGCATCCTGGGGGACAAGATTGAGAACCCCAATGGAAATAAGTTAGACAGTCCTCAATGACGCACTGACTTTCTTGGGTTATCCTGGGTGGCTAACCCTCCGGGGTTAAAAATCCGAACGAAATCTTATCTTATCCACTCTATCTAACCCTATGTATGTATGTATATATGTACTTACCTAGTTGTACTCACCTAGTCGAGGTTGCAAGGGTCGAGTCCTAGCTCCTGGCCCCGCCTCTTCACTGTATATATGTATGTATAGATAGATAGATATTATGAAAATTAAATGTAAGTGTTCAGAGTATTACTCACCTATATGAGGTTGCAGGGGTCGATACACAGCTCCTGGCTCCCATGTGTGTGTGTGACGTCAGAGTGCCACAAGCCAGAACCTGTACTCCCTACGTCACTATCACGCACAGGTTGCTACCTGTCCACCACGCTATCACACACACACACACACACACACACACACACACACACACACACACACACACACACACACACACATATAAGCAACCTTGGACCGCCTTCTAGTCAGTCAATACCCAACACCAGCAGCAACAGGGCCTCCACTGCTGCCTCGTAAACACCTCTCCTGACTACCACACTACTAAACTCTCCAGTAAACTTACTTACACCATACTCACAGTCTAGATATAAGTAAGTTTATTGAGGCACAGGTACATATAAGTACACTTATCACACATAGTTTAATTACTTAGGATAATATCGTAGACAACTGGGTTTGATTACGGGGAAGTAATGTATTTGGTCACCTACAATTAATTAGGTACCTGGGTGTTAGTTGACTGTTATGGTGGCATCCTGGGCAGTAAGTAGGTACCTGGGTGTTAGTTGACTGTTATGAAGGCATCCTGGGCAGTAAGTAGGTACCTGGGTGTTAGTTGACTGTTATGATGGCATCCTGGGCAGTAAATAGGTACCTGGGTGTTAGTTGACTGTTATGAGTGGCATCCTGGGCAGTAAATAGATACCTGGGTGTTAGTTGACTGTTATGAGTGGCATCCTGGGCAGTAAATAGATACCTGGGTGTTAGTTGACTGTTATGAGTGGCATCCTGGGCAGTAAATAGGTACTTGGGTGTTAGTTGACTGTTATGAGTGGCATCCTGGGCAGTAAATAGATACCTGGGTGTTAGTTGACTGTTATGAGTGGCATCCTGGGCAGTAAATAGGTACTTGGGTGTTAGTTGACTGTTGTGGGTGGCATCCTGGGCAGTAAATAGGTACCTGGGTGTTAGTTGACTGTTGTGGGTGGCATCGTGGGCAGTAAATAGATACCTGGTCGTTAGTTGACTGTTATGAGTGGCATCCTGGGCAGTAAATAGGTACTTGGGTGTTAGTTGACTGTTATGAGTGGCATCCTGGGCAGTAAATAGATACCTGGGTGTTAGTTGACTGTTATGAGTGGCATCCTGGGCAGTAAATAGGTACTTGGGTGTTAGTTGACTGTTGTGGGTGGCATCCTGGGCAGTAAATAGATACCTGGGCGTTAGTTGACTGTTGTGGGTGGCATCGTGGGCAGTAAATAGATACCTGGTCGTTAGTTGACTGTTGTGGGTGGCATCCTGGGCAGTAAATAGGTACCTGGGTGTTAGTTGACTGTTGTGGGTGGCATCCTGGGCAGTAAATAGGTACCTGGGTGTTAGTTGACTGTTGTGGGTGGCATCCTGGGCAGTAAATAGATACCTGGGTGTTAGTTGACTGTTGTGGGTGGCATCCTGGGCAGTAAATAGATACCTGGGTGTTAGTTGACTGTTGTGGGTGGCATCCTGGGCAGTAAATAGATACCTGGGTGTTAGTTGACTGTTGTGGGTGGCATCCTGGGTAGTAAATAGATACCTGGGTGTTAGTTGACTGTTGTGGGTGGCATCCTGGGCAGTAAATAGATACCTGGGTGTTAGTTGACTGTTGTGGGTGGCATCCTGGGCAGTAAATAGATACCTGGGTGTTAGTTGACTGTTGTGGGTGGCATCCTGGGCAGTAAATAGATACCTGGGTGTTAGTTGACTGTTGTGGGTGGCATCCTGGGCAGTAAATAGATACCTGGGTGTTAGTTGACTGTTGTGGGTGGCATCCTGGGCAGTAAATAGATACCTGGGTGTTAGTTGACTGTTATGAGTGGCATCCTGGGCAGTAAATAGGCACCTGGGCGTTAGTTGACTGTTATGAGTGGCATCCTGGGCAGTAAATAGATACCTGGGTGTTAGTTGACTGTTGTGGGTGGCATCCTGGGCAGTAAATAGATACCTGGGCGTTAGTTGACTGTTGTGGGTGGCATCCTGGGCAGTAAATAGATACCTGGGTGTTAGTTGACTGTTGTGGGTGGCATCCTGGGCAGTAAATAGATACCTGGGTGTTAGTTGACTGTTATGAGTGGCATCCTGGGCAGTAAATAGGCACCTGGGTGTTAGTTGACTGTTATGAGTGGCATCCTGGGGCTGAGCTTAGGAATGAGCTTAGGAATGAGCTTAGGAATGAGCTTAGGAATGAGCTTAGGAATGAGCTTAGGAATGAGCTTAGGAATGAACTTAGGAATGAACTTAGGAATGAGCTTAGGAATGAGCTTAGGAATGAACTTAGGAATGAGCTTAGGAATGAGCTTAGGAATGAGCTTAGGAATGAGCTTAGGAATGAGCTTAGGAATGAGCTTAGGAATGAGCTTAGGAATGAGCTTAGGAATGAACTTAGGAATGAGCTTAGGAATGAGCTTAGGAATGAGCTTAGGAATGAGCTTAGGAATGAGCTTAGGAATGAGCTTAGGAATGAGCTTAGGAATGAGCTTAGGAATGAGCTTAGGAATGAGCTTAGGAATGAGCTTAGGAATGAGCTTAGGCAGGAGAACTCTCCCTCACTTCAGATCCAACAATATAATAATTAATAATAAAATAACTGTAAAATAACAGTCCAGTAATTCGCTAATTTTCAATAGACTTGAAATTACTTTCTAATTATTGTATCCAAGGAAAGAATTTACAAATGTATTGCTAAGCCAAACATTTATTGTGTCCAACAGCTGGAGACCAACAGCAGCAGCAGCATGTCGCCTAATGCCTTCACTAACAGGCAGGTAAGTCAGCACCCTCTGACATAATTATAGCATATGATATCCTTATTTGACTACATATATACCATGGATATACCAATGTATACCATGGATATACTAATATATACCATGGATATACCAATGTATACCATGGATATACCAATGTATACCATGGATATACCAATGTATACCATGGATATACTAATATATACCATGGATATACCAATGTATACCATGGATATACTAATATATACCATGGATATACCAATATATACCATGGATATACTAATATATACCATGGATATACCAATATATACCATGGATATACTAATATATACCATGGATATACCAATGTATTCCATGGATATACCAATATATACCATGGATATACTAATATATACCATGGATATACCAATATATACCATGGATATACCAATATATACCATGGATATACCAATGTATACCATGGATATATCAATGTATACCATGGATATACTAATATATACCATGGATATACCAATATATACCATGGATATACTAATATATACCATGGATATACTAATATATACCATGGATATACCAATATATACCATGGATATACCAATATATACCATGGATATACCAATGTATACCATGGATATATCAATGTATACCATGGATATATCAATGTATACCATGGATATACCAATATATACCATGGATATACCAATGTATACCATGGATATATCAATGTATACCATGGATATACCAATGTATACCATGGATATACCAATGTATACCATGGATATACCAATGTATACCATGGATATACCAATGTATACCATGGATATACCAATGTATACCATGGATATACCAATGTATACCATGGATATACCAATGTATACCATGGATATACCAATGTATACCATGGATATACCAATGTATATCATGGATATACCATGGATATACCAATGTATACCATGGATATACCAATGTATATCATGGATATACCAATGTATATCATGGATATACCAATGTATATCATGGATATACCAATGTATATCATGGATATACCAATGTATATCATGGATATACCAATGTATATCATGGATATACCAATGTATATCATGGATATACCAATGTATATCATGGATATACCAATGTATATCATGGATATACCAATGTATACCATGGATATACCAATATATACCATGGATATACCAATATATACCATGGATATACCAATATATACCATGGATATACCAATGTATATCATGGATATACCAATATATACCATGGATATACCAATATATACCATGGATATACCAATATATACCATGGATATACCAATGTATATCATGGATATACCAATATATACCATGGATATACCAATATATACCATGGATATACCAATATATACCATGGATATACCAATGTATATCATGGATATACCAATGTATATCATGGATATACCAGTGTGTTGCAACATGATTCCAGTCAACACTAACTGGTAATATATCCCACACTATGTCGTGCAGGTCAGTGCCAGGAGGAGAGTGATAGTGTCACTTGTCAGTAAGTGCCAGAAAGGAAGTGCCAAGGTGTCGAGCAGGACATCCATCACGTCGACTCACACACGATCACTCAGATACCGTCTAAACTCGACTGGAAAGAAACTCGTAAGATATCTTGAAGTTACATTTGTCTTAATAATAATAATAATAATAATAATAATAATAATAATAATAATAATAATAATAATAATCGTTAGTTCCCTACACTTACAGGTTAAGATATTTAAGTGTGTGGAAGAGGGTGACTTGAAGCGTCTACAAGACTTACTGCTGGTGACAGGACCAGCAGTGTGCAGACAGCAGACAGGCTGGTCTCTGCTGCATGCAGCAGCAGACAGCAACCAGCCAGAGGTGTTAAGCTTCCTGCTGAAGCTTATCAGTCCCAATATTGTCAACAAGGAAGGTCAGACTCCAGCTCACCTGGCTGCCCTCAAGGGTCACACTCAAGTGCTGAAGATATTGCTGGCTGACGAGGACTTCAACCTTAACAAACGTGATAACCACAACAGAACCTTCAAGGACCTGGTTAGTTCTTTCTTTCTAAATCTAGAATCTGTTAGAAAAGATATTAGACCTATCATAATATAACCTTAACAAACGTGATAACCACAACAGAACCTTCAAGGAAACATTAAAATGGTATAAAATACCGACAGGTTGTTAGGTAAGACACATATGCAACAGTTAGGTATCTTTATTATGAAACGTTTCGCCTACACAGTAGGCTTCTTCAGTCAAGTACAGAAAAGTTGATAGAAGCAGAAGATACTTGAAGACGATGTAATCAGTCCATCACCCTTAAAGTTTTGAGGTGGTCAGTCCCTCAGTCTGGAGAAGAGCATTGTTCCATAGTCTGAAACAATATGGAGAAGAAGTGACAGGATGGAGCTTTTTATAGCGCCAAGAGGTGAGACGTAGGACCTGGTTAGTTCTTTCTGTTAGACTCTGTTAGCTATGTCTTTCGTGAGGCATTATACTCTGCAACTGCCGTTATAAATATGTTGACGATAAGCAATGTTATAATGTGGTTGTAATGACAGCTTGCTGCACCGCTGTTCGAGGCTGTACTGTGGTGGGATACCAGCAAGATACAGCACTTGTTACAGCTGGGTGCTGATCCTGACTACCACGCTGGTCACCTGGTACAAGGAGCCTTGACCAGGGAACTGCAGGTGACTACACCTCGTCACCTGGCTCTCAGCTTACTCCGGGAACCTATCTTTGACAACTTTCCTCAGGTATGACTTACTGTCACTATGTACCCTGACGCTTCTAGGTAGGTAGGTGCTTTGATTTGGCTGAAGGGCTCTTTATCCAAGGAATTAGAGCAGTACTTTTCTACTTAGTAAATATAACAGCACCAGTGTGTACCACACACGAGTTATCACTCGGTTTTTCGGTCAGAATTAAAGCCATCTTCAGAGCGACGAAAAACTCATATTAACCCATTTTTTCACAAAATGGGTTAATGTACATATATTAAACTCTCTTATAAAAATTCGTCTATATTTCCAACTTTTTTTGTGGATAACTAAATTATAATTAACGCTTCCTAATGTTCAATAACAAAATACATATATATCTCGATTCCCTTCTGGGATCCTCTTCAGTTGAAGAGGATCCCAGAAAGGGATCCAGATCTATTGATCTATCGCGTTTCTGTGTGTTATTACTGAGCATATCTGTGTTGACAGAGAGGAACACCTAAGAGAGTCAGTGAACAGAGAGACGAACACAGCTCCGACGACACCATCTCTGGCACCCCATTCAACTTACTCCCGGTAAGACTCTTTTTCCCATAAACTATTGTAGAGAACACTCCCTTGTGAGCCTAGCCCATGAGGGTTTACCGCATCTTCATAAATATAAGAGGTTCAGCTTAGGATCTGATATACGGTGTCTTAAGGGATGATGTAATTCACTGACACTGCATAACCTTTATAAGTTAAACAATTCCCAGTGAATATAATAATAATAATAATAATAATAATAATTATATGTATCGACTTAAAGATCTTTCTTTGTTATTAGATTGGTCCACTGAGGCTGAATGTAAGACCAGGATCAGTCCAGACGTCAGGTCCAGACGTCTACAGGATGGACACAGATCCTAGAGGATACGTGTGTATCCTAAGCTACAGTTCCTTCCAGGAGCGACCTGACCTGGTCCTTGAGGGGTCAAACTCAGACGTCAAGAACCTGTCAAACGTCTTCGGCAAAATGGGTTACACTGGACACTCACATTGTTCCTTGACAGCACAAGAGACCAAGCAAGTGTTGACCAGTGTCAGGGAGATGCAGCTCCTGGACCGTGTGGGTTGTGCGGTTTTTATTATATCAAGTCACGGCATCGGTAACGAGAAGTTCCTAACAAGTGACATGAGGGTTTTGAGCACTCAGTGGGTATGTGAACTTTTTAAGGACTCAGAATGCCCAGGGTTGAAAAATAAACCCAAATTATTTATCTTTGACTTTTGTTGTGGTTACTACAAGGAGGAGAATGTTAGAAGAAACAAGAGAGTCAAGTATACAAGAGTAGAGGAACCCCTACAGGACACAGTGTGTCTGTACTCAAGCAGTGGAAGTTTTACCTCGTACTCCTTTACTAAGGAAGGTACTGCCTTCAACACTGCTCTGTGTCGCACTCTGGCACAACACTCCCATCATCACGAACTTGCTGACTTGTACAGACAGTTACTCAAGGAGTGCACCAACAACTCTTACACAGGATCACCACAGCTACATAACTTCGGCTTCACCAAGAAATTCTTCTTTAACCCAATACATTGAAAAAACCGTCAGAAATTATATAGTTATTACACTTCAGGTTGATGACATAGATCTTCATCAATTCTACTTCAACTCTGTATCTCATTCTAACACAGCACAGCCAGAACACTGATCTTGCTGGCTCGGCTTTCCTGGGTTATCACGGGGTATTAAAACCCCTCCGGTATCTTCAAACACAGTGTCAGTGTTCGGTTCACAACTATATAGACAAGGGTTTTAAACTTGGGCGAAGAGGTGGCCCATGGCCTGGTAGGCAAAGCTCTATCTTTACCTGCTGAGCGTCCGAGTTTGATTCCCGACAAGGATGGAAACATTGGGAGTGTTTCCTTACATCGGTTGTCCATGTTTACCCATCAGTAAAATGGGTACCTGGTGTGGGTGGCATCCTGGGTGTTAGTGGACTGGTGTGGGTGGCATCCTGGTGTTAGTAGACTGGTGTGGGTGGCATCCTGGGTGTTAGTGGACTGGTGTGGGTGGCATCCTGGGTGTTAGTGGACTGGTGTGGGTGGCATCCTGGGTGTTAGTGGACTGGTGTGGGTGGCATCCTGGGTGTTAGTGGACTGGTGTGGGTGGCATCCTGGGTGTTAGTGGACTGGTGTGGGTGGCATCCTGGGTGTTAGTGGACTGGTGTGGGTGGCATCCTGGGTGTTAGTGGACTGGTGTGGGTGGCATCCTGGGTGTTAGTGGACTGGTTTGGGTGGCATCCTGGGACACTGACCTAATTTGCCCGACATGCAGAGCATAACAAGAGACTTTCTATATAGTAGTATGTCATTGTTGTCAGCTAGGACTGTATACCTTGTACATGTACTTCTAGTAAATAAAGATATTATTATTATTATTATTATTGTTATTATTATTATTATTATTATTATTATTATTATTATTATGTATTTTAGTTTGTACACAGCAGGAGAGACTCTAGCGGGTTCGATACGGCGTATGGCGTCAGTGGCCCTATAAACACCCAACAAGAAGACTAATCCTTTGAGAATCTTAGGACGCTAATTAATGATCCTCAGTTGTTTATATGAAGTTTGAAACCTATCTGCTACATGCTGGAGGATGTTTAACCAGTTATGGGTCATTATCTGACAGAGAACCATGTCAGGATGTACTTGTTTCCTGACAAACACCGGTGGTCTGGTGGCTAAAACTCCCGCTTCACACACGGAGGGCCCGGGTTCGATTCCCGGCGGGTGGAAATTCCGACACGTTTCCTTACACCTGTTGTCCTGTTCACCCAGCAGCAAATAGGTACCTGGGTGTTAGTCGACTGGTGTGGGTCGCATCCTGGGGGACAAGATTAAGGACCCCAATGGAAATAAGTTAGACAGTCCTCGATGACGCACTGACTTTCTTGGGTTATCCTGGGTGGCTAACCCTCCGGGGTTAAAAATCCGAACGAAATCTTATCTTATCTTATCTTATCTTACATTATTCAAACATCTGTAAGGATCCTTCATTACAAAAATTTAGAAATAAAACTGTTATATATCTGATTCACGTTTTATTAAGGTAAACACAAGAAAATGGAACAAATAATTGCAGTACGATTTTGTATCAGTGTAACAACAATGATGTCAGAATGTCACAAGTTATCTGATAATGTTAAGGCAAACACGACCAGTGTTTTCATCCTTGATGGGGATCGAACCACGGATTTTTAGTTTGTAAAGTCAGAGCCAGTTGTAGAGAACCAGTTGAAGTTGAGAACCAGTTGAAGTTGAGAACCAGTTGAGGTTGAGAACCAGTTGTAGAAGAGAACCAGTTGAAGAGAACCAGTTGAATTAGAGAACCAGTTGAAGTAGAGAACCAGTTGAAGTTGAGAACCAGTTGAAGTTGAGAACCAGTTGAAGTAGAGAACCAGTTGAAGTAGAGAACCAGTTGAAGTAGAGAACCAGTTGAAGTAGAGAACCAGTTGAAGTAGAGAACCAGTTGAAGTAGAGAACCAGTTGAAGAGAACCAGTTGAAGTAGAGAACCAGTTGAAGAAGAGAACCAGTTGAATTAGAGAACCAGTTGAAGTAGAGAACCAGTTGAATTAGAGAACCAGTTGAAGTAGAGAACCAGTTGAAGTAGAGAACCAGTTGAAGTAGAGAACCAGTTGAAGTAGAGAACCAGTTGAAGTAGAGAACCAGTTGAAGTAGAGAACCAGTTGAAGAGAACCTGGAGTACCTGGAGTTTACCTGGAGAGAGTTCCGGGGGTCAACGCCCCCGCGGCCCGGTCTGTGACCAGGCCTCCTGGTGGATCAGAGCCTGATCAACCAGGCTGTTGCTGCTGGCTGCACGCAAACCAACGTACGAGCCACAGCCCGGCTGGTCAGGAACTGACTTTAGGTGCTTGTCCAGTGCCAGCTTGAAGACTGCCAGGGGTCTGTTGGTAATCCCCCTTATGTGTGCTGGGAGGCAGTTGAACAGTCTCGGGCCCCTGACACTTATTGTATGGTCTCTTAACGTGCTAGTGACACCCCTGCTTTTCATTGGGGGGATGGTGCATCGTCTGCCAAGTCATTTGCTTTCGTAGTGAGTGATTTTCGTGTGCAAGTTCGGTACTAGTCCCTCTAGGATTTTCCAGGTGTATATAATCATGTATCTCTCCCTCCTGCATTCCAGGGAATACAGGTTTAGGAACCTCAAGCACTCCCAATAATTGAGGTGTTTTATCTCCGTTATGCGCGCCGTGAAAGTTCTCTGTACATTTTCTAGGTCGGCAATTTCACCTGCCTTGAAAGGTGCTGTTAGTGTGCAGCAATATTCCAGCCTAGATAGAACAAGTGACCTGAAGAGTGTCATCATGGGCTTGGCCTCCCTAGTTTTGAAGGTTCTCATTATCCATCCTGTCATTTTTCTAGCAGATGCGATTGATACAATGTTATGGTCCTTGAAGGTGAGATCCTCCGACATGATCACTCCCAGGTCTTTGACGTTGGTGTTTCGCTCTATTTTGTGGCCAGAATTTGTTTTGTACTCTGATGAAGATTTAATTTCCTCATGTTTACCATATCTGAGTAATTGAAATTTCTCATCGTTGAACTTCATATTGTTTTCTGCAGCCCACTGAAAGATTTGGTTGATGTCCGCCTGGAGCCTTGCAGTGTCTGCAATGGAAGACACTGTCATGCAGATTCGGGTGTCATCTGCAAAGGAAGACACGGTGCTGTGGCTGACATCCTTGTCTATGTCGGATATGAGGATGAGGAACAAGATGGGAGCTAGTACTGTGCCTTGTGGAACAGAGCTTTTCACCGTAGCTGCCTCGGACTTTACTCTGTTGACGACTACTCTCTGTGTTCTGTTAGTGAGGAAATTATAGATCCATCGACCGACTTTTCCTGTTATTCCTTTAGCACGCATTTTGTGCGCTATTACGCCATGGTCACACTTGTCGAAGGCTTTTGCAAAGTCTGTATATATTACATCTGCATTCTTTTTGTCTTCTAGTGCATTTAGGACCTTGTCGTAGTGATCCAATAGTTGAGACAGACAGGAGCGACCTGTTCTAAACCCATGTTGCCCTGGGTTGTGTAACTGATGGGTTTCTAGATGGGTGGTGATCATGCTTCTTAGGACCCTTTCAAAGATTTTTATGATATGGGATGTTAGTGCTATTGGTCTGTAGTTCTTTGCTGTTGCTTTACTGCCCCCTTTGTGGAGTGGGGCTATGTCTGTTGCTTTTAGTAACTGTGGGACGACCCCCGTGTCCATGCTCCCTCTCCATAGGATGGAAAAGGCTCGTGATAGGGACTTCTTGCAGTTCTTGATGAACACAGAGTTCCATGAGTCTGGCCCTGGGGCAGAGTGCATGGGCATGTCATTTATCGCCTGTTCGAAGTCATTTGGCATCAGGATAACATCGGATAGGCTTGTGTTAATCAAATTTTGTGGCTCTCTCATAAAAAATTCATTTTGATCTTCGACTCTCAGTCTGGTTAGCGGCTTGCTAAAAACTGAGTCATATTGGGACTTGAGTAGCTCACTCATTTCCTTGCTGTCATCTGTGTAGGACCCATCTTGTTTAAGTAGGGGCCCAATACTGGACGTTGTTCTCGATTTTGATTTGGCATAGGAGAAGAAATACTTTGGGTTTCTTTCGATTTCATTTATGGCTTTTAGTTCTTCCCGCGATTCCTGACTCCTAAAGGATTCTTTTAGCTTAAGTTCGATGCTTGCTATTTCTCTGACCAGTGTCTCCCTACGCATTTCAGATATATTGACCTCTTTTAGCTGCTCTGTTATTCTTTTCCGTCACCTGTAAAGGGAGCGCCTGTCTCTTTCTGTTTTACATCTACTCCTCCTTTTTCTTAGAGGAATAAGCCTTGTGCATACATCGAGTGCCACCGAGTTAATCTGTTCTAGGCATAAGTTGGGGTCTGTGTTGCTTAGTATATCTTCCCAGCTTATATCGGTTAGGACTTGGTTTACTTGGTCCCACTTTGTTTTTGTTATTGAAATTGAGTTTGGTGAATGCTCCCTCGTGACTAATCTCATTATGTCGGTCTGGGGCTCCGTGCATACATGACTGAACCTCGATTATGTTGTGATCTGAGTATATTGTTTTTGATATGGTGACATTTCTTATCAGATCATCATTGTTAGTGAAGATGAGGTCTAGTGTATTCTCCAGTCTAGTAGGCTCTATTATTTGCTGGTTTAAAATGAATTTTGTGCAGAGATTTAAAAGCTCACGTGAGTGTGAGTTTTCATCAGAGCTGCCTCCTGGTGTTATTACTGCAACAATATTATTTGCTATATTCCTCCATTTTAGGTGCCTTAAGTTGAAATCCCCCAGGAGCAAGATGTTGGGTGCAGGAGCTGGAAGGTTTTCCAGACAGTGGTCAATTTTTAACAGCTGTTCCTGGAATTGCTGGGATGTTGCA
This sequence comes from Cherax quadricarinatus, assembly GCF_038502225.1. NCBI lineage: Eukaryota > Metazoa > Arthropoda > Malacostraca > Decapoda > Parastacidae > Cherax > Cherax quadricarinatus. Next base: position 7,915,300 of record NC_091387.1, read on the forward strand.
TCCGGAGGCTTGTAGACTACCACAATGACTAGGTTTTGGTTCTCGACCTTTAATGCTAAAACTTCCACTACATCATTTGAGGCATTTAGCAGTTATGTGCAAACAAGTGACTCTGCAATGTACAGGCCAACCCCCCCCCCCTTTTGCCTGTTCACTCTGTCACATCTGTATAGGTTGTAACCTGGGATCCATATTTCGTTGTCCAAGTGATCCTTTATGTGGGTCTCAGTGAAAGCCGCGAACATTGCCTTTGCCTCTGCAAGCAGTCCACTGATGAAAGGTATTTTGTTGTTTGTTGCTGGCTTTAGACCCTGTATATTTGCAAAGAAGAATGTTATCGGACTGGTGGTATTGTTGGTACTGGGGGGGGGATGTCAGGTAGACTTGTGCATGTACTTGTATAAATAGAGATACTATAATTAGTATTATTATTGTTGTTATTAATAAAGAAATAAGTTGTGAGTGGCCCTTAGAGCCTCAACAACAAAGATACTATAATTAGTATTATTATTGTTGGGTTATTAATGAAGAAGTAAGTTGTGAGTGGCCCTTAGAGCCTCAACAACAAAGATACTATAATTAGTATTATTATTGTTGTGTTGTTATTGAAGAAGTAAGTTGTGAGTGGCCCTTAGAGCCTCAACAACAAAGATACTATAATTAGTATTATTATTGTTGTGTTGTTATTGAAGAAGTAAGTTGTGAGTGGCCCTTAGAGCCTCAACAACAAAGATACTATAATTAGTATTATTATTGTTGTGTTGTTATTGAAGAAGTAAGTTGTGAGTGGCCCTTAGAGCCTCAACAACAAAGATACTATAATTAGTATTATTATTGTTGTGTTGTTATTGAAGAAGTAAGCATCTACAGAGTCCCACAGTCAAACATTAGCCAATTTAGTCAAAACCTAGGAAGTATGATAACTGATGCACGCATGAACAAAGATCACTTACTACTCTCAGGTGACTTCAATATAAATCTCCTGCAAGACCAGGACCCACACGTTACTGAATTCACAAACACAATGAGTAACTGTATGTTACTACCAACAGTAACAAAACCTACAAGAGTTACAGAGACTAGTGTTTCCCTACTTGACCACATCTGGACCATCACCATATCCCCTTTAAAATCAGGCATAATTACAGATAATACCACAGACCACTACCCTACTTTCCTCATAACAACTCTTGGTAAACTACCCCAAGACACTACTAAAGTCACCTTCAGACTTCACAATGAGGCAGCCATTAATAACTTCTTAACAGCAGTAACAAACACTGATTGGCACACTGAGCTAGAAATCTATACAGATATTGACGAATGTTTTAATAATTTTCTAAAAAAGACCCAATACCTCTATAACAAGCACTGCCCTAAAAAAACTAAACAGATGACAGCTAAGAGACTGAACAGTCCCTGGCTAACACCCAGCATTCTCAAATCCATAAATACAAAACACCGATATGAAAAACAGTACAGAATGGGTCACATAACCAGAGACCAAACAAAACGTTACTCGTCAATCCTAACCAGCCTGATAAGAAGGGCAAAAAAATTGTATTATGAGAACAGATTATCCAACTTACGAGGTGATATAAAAAAGACCTGGAAGACCCTATCAGAAATTCTGGGAACAAAAAAGATATCACGAAATAGCGAAATAAAATTAGCAAAATCAGATGAACCCCAACTCCCACCAACAGAAACAGCAAATAGACTCAATGATTTCTTCTCCACTATAGGACAAAACCTTGCCAATAAAATCCCAAGCTCAGATACCCCACCAAATGACTACCTCACTGGCAACTACCCGAACACACTGTTCCTAGCTCCGACTAACCCATACGAAGTCTCCCTTATTATCAACACTAAAAAATAAGACAGGAGATTTAAATACCTTACCACCCTTTATATACAAAAAAGTGTCACAAGTGCTATCACCAATCATTGCAACACTCTTTAACAAATCCATTGAATCCTCCACCTTCCCTACAGTACTCAAAATAGCAAGGGTCACCCCGATCCATAAAGGAGGAGACCAAACAGAGTTGAATAACTATGGGCCAATATCCAATTTACACCCTCTCTCAAAAATCTTCTAAAAATTAATTCATAAACGAATCTACTCCTACCTCATCTCCCAAAACATACTCAACCCCTGCCAATTTGGATTCAGGCCTAATAAAAATACTAATGATGCTATTATACACATGCTAGAACATATATACACTGCAATAGAGAAAAAAGAAGTCCCACTGGGGATCTTCATTGACTTACGTAAAGCTTTTGATACAGTTGACCATGACTTGCTCCACGTAAAATTGTCACACTGTGGTATAAGAGGGCACTCCCTCAACTACCTCAAGTCATACCTCAGCAACAGAAGCCAATATGTGTACGCAAATGGGGCAAGCTCTTACGCACAACCAATTACAGTTGGTGTCCCACAGGGAAGTGTCCTTGGCCCTCTTCTCTTTCTCCTATACATAAATGACCTACCAAATGCTTCGCAATTACTCAAACCCACACTTTTTGCAGATGACACTACATACGTCTTCTCTCACCCGAGCCCAGTCACGCTAGCCAATACTGTAAACACCGAATTACAGAAAATATCTACCTGGATGAGGACCAACAAAGTTACACTAAACATTGACAAAACCTACTTCATTCAGTTTGGTAGCAGAGCTACAGATGTACCTCTTAACATAACGATAAACGGATCACCTATCACAAAGCTAACAGAGGGAAAATTCTTAGGAATCCACCTTGATAACAGACTCAAATTTCATACACATATACAACAAATTTCTAAGAAAATTTCCAAGACTGTAGGCATACTATCGAAGATACGGTACTATGTTCCACAGTCAGCCCTCCTGGCCCTTTATCACTCTCTTATTTACCCCTATCTCACCTATGGAATTTGTGCATGGGGCTCAACAACAAATAACCATCTCAGACCACTAATTACCCAACAAAAGGCTGCAGTTAGAATGATAACAAATTCTCACTACAGGCAACACACTCCACCAATATTCAATACACTAAACCTACTCACCATACAAAACATCCATACTTATTACTGCACCTATTACATACATAGAACACTTAACTCTGATATTAACCCTCCCCTTAAACATCTCCTTGCCAACCTCAAAAGAACACATGACCATAACACAAGGCACAGATCACTCTTTGATGTTCCTCGTGTCCATCTCACACTATGCAAAAACTCAATGCACATAAAAGGCCCTAAAATCTGGAATTCATTACCTGTAAATATAAAAGAAACACTACCTGTTTATAAATTCAAGTCTCTTCTCAAAGATCACTTACTCACCCAAAACCAAATAAATACTGAATAACTGAACCTTTTAAATTGTATATCTTAAATGTTTCTCACAATTATATCACATAAATGTTAAACCTAGGACCCAATCTAACTTTGTTATTTTTTTTTAAATACACTACCTAACAGAATACTCCATTCTACTAAATGTACAGCAATGCATGCAACCATATGACCTGTCTTTGTAATACTCATTTGTACTTTATAGTTATCTGTTTACAATAATGTCTTATCACTGATTTCATCATTGCTTAATCTTAAGTTAATTTTAAGCCTGCCCGTAATGCTATTCATATAAGTGGCTTTGGCATGCTGCTCTTACCTGTATTTTTTTGTACCTCTGTATGTATGCTAAAATTACTAAATAAATAAATAAAATAAATAAGTTGTGAGTGGCCCTTAGAGCCTCAACAACAAAGATACTATAATTAGTATTATTATTGTTGTGTTGTTATTGAAGAAGTAAGTTGTGAGTGGCCCTTAGAGCCTCAACAACAACATTCCTGGTTATCTGTCAATTTTCTCCTGTTAGTAAGTTTATTCAGGTATACATTAATACACTTACATAGATTATCATACATAGCAGCGTAAGTATACATTACCCAGCAGGATAACCCAATAAGGTCAAAGTGACATATTTCCATTGTGATCCTTGTAATGTGTTATTATTTAAACCTTTAAAGTTAAACCAGGTAAGTAACTGTGAAATTCAGTTACAATAAACTATACTACGATTTAGGTAAACTGGCTTACATATATTAAACAATAATATCCAGCATGTAAACAATAGTATGCAATATATTATTATTATTGTTATTATTATTATTATTATTATTATTATTATTATTATTATTATTATTGTTATTATTATTATTATTATTATTATTATTATTATTATTATTATTATTATTGTTATTATTATTATTATTATTATTATTATTATTATTATTATTATTATTATTATTATTATTGTTATTATTATTATTATTATTATTATTATTATTATTATTATTATTGTTATTATTATTATTATTATTATTATTATTATTATTATTATTATTGTTATTATTATTATTATTATTATTATTGTTATTATTATTATTATTATTATTATTATTATTATTATTATTATTATTTCGTCTCATATTTGACCAAACTGTACTCACCTAATTATGGTTGCAGGGGTCGAGTCATAGCTCCTGGCCCGCCTCTTCACTGATTGCTACTAGGTCCTCTCCCTGCTCAATGAGGTTTATCATACCTCGTCTTAAAGCTATGTATGGTTCCTGCCTCCACAACATCACGTGCCAGACATTTCCACTTCCTGACAGCTCTGTAACTGAAGAAATACTTCCTAACATCTCTTTGACTCGTCTGTGTCTTCGACTTCCAAGTGTGACCTCTTGTTTCTGTGTCACATATCTGGAACATCCTGTCTCTGTCCACCTTAACTATTCCTCTCAGTATTTTGTGTGTCGTTATCATGTCTCCCCTGACCCTCCTGTCCTCCAGTGTCGTGAGGCCGATTTCCCTTAACCTTTCCTCATAGGACATTCCCCTTACCTCTGCAACGTGCTTAACGTGTGTGTGTGTGTGTGTGTGTGTGTGTGTGTGTGTGTGTGTGTGTGTGTGTACTCACCTATTTGTACTCACCTATTTGTGGTTGCAGGGGTCGAGTCACAGCTCCTGGCCCCGCCTCTTCACTGATTGCTACTAGGTCCTCTCTCTCCCTGCCCCATGAGCTCTATCATACCTCGCCTTAAAACTATGTATGGTTCCTGCCTCCACCACATCACTTTCTAGGCTATTCCATGGCCTGACTACTCTATGACTGAAGAAATACTTCCTAACATCCCTTTGATTCATCTGAGTCTTCAACTTCCAATTGTGACCTCTTGTGTCTGTGTCCCATCTCTGGAACATCCCGTCTTTGTCCACCTCGTCTATTCCGCGCAGTATTTTATATGTCGTTATCATGTCTCCCCTGACCCTCCTGGCCTCCAGTGTCGTCAGGCCGATTTCACTCAACCTTTCTTCATAGGACAATCTCCGTAGCTCTGGGACTAGTCTTGTTGCAAACCTTTGCACTTTCTCTAATTTCTTGACGTGCTTGACTAGGTGTGGATTCCAAACTGGTGCTGCATACTCCAGTATGGGCCTGACGTAGATGGTGTACAGAGTCTTAAACGAATCCTTACTGAGGTATCGGAACGCTATCCGTAGGTTTGCCAGGCGCCCGTATGCTGCAGCAGTTATCTGATTGATGTGCGCCTCAGGAGATATGCTCGGTGTTATACTCACCCCCAGATCTTTTTCCTTGAGTGAGGTTTGCAGTCTTTGGCCATCTAAACTATATTGTGTCTGCGGTCGTCTTTGCCCTTCCCCAATCTTCATGACTTTGCATTTGGCAGGGTTAAATTCAAGGAGCCAGTTGCTGGACCAGGCTTGTAGCCTGTCCAGATCTCTTTGTAGTCCTGCCTGATCCTCGTCCGATTCGATTCTTCTCATTAACTTCACATCGTCTGCAAACAAGGACACTTCTGAGTCTATCCCTTCCGTTATGTCGTTCACGTATACCAAGAACAGCACAGGTCCTAGGACTGACCCCTGTGGAACCCCGCTTGTCACAGGCGCCCACTCTGACACCTCGTCGCGTACCATGACTCGTTGTTGCCTCCCTGTCAGATATTCTCTGATCCATTGCAGTGCCTTTCCTGTTATGTGTGCCTGGTCCTCTAGCTTTTGCAGTAACCTCTTGTGAGGAACTGTGTCGAAAGCCTTCTTGCAGTCCAAAAATACGCAGTCGATCCACCCCTCTCTCTCTTGTCTTACTTCTGTCACCTTGTCATAAAACTCTAGTAGGTTTGTGACACAGGATTTTCCTTCCCTGAAACCGTGATGGTTGTCAATTATACACTTGTTTCTTTCCAGGTGCCCCACCACTCTCCTCCTGATGATCTTCTCCATGACCTTGCATACTATACACGTTAGTGATACAGGTCTGTAGTTTAGTGCCTCATTTCTGTCTCCCTTTTTAAAAATTGGGACTACATTTGCCATTTTCCATACCTCAGGGAGTTGCCCAGTTTCAAATGATGTGTTGAAGATCTTTGTTAATGGCTCACACAATATCTCTGCTCCCTCTTTAAGGACCCATGGAGAGATGTTGTCTGGTCCCACCGCCTTTGAGGTGTCAAGTTCGCATAGCAGCTTCTTCACCTCCTCCTTGGTTATATGTACCTCATCCAGCACTTGCTGGTGTGCCCCCCTGTTCTGATTTCTTGGAGTCCTACTGGTTTCCACTGTAAATACCTCTTTAAATCTTGTGTTGAGCTCCTGACATACCACTCGGTCGTTTCTTGTGTATGTGTGTGTGTGTGTGTGTGTGTGTGTGTGTGTGTGTGTGTGTGTGTGTGTGTTGTGTTGTGTTGTGTGTTGTGTTGTGTTGTGTTGTGTTGTGTTGTGTTGTGTTGTGTGTGTGTGTGTGTGTGTGTGTGTGTGTGTGTGTGTGTTGTGTTGTGTTGTGTTGTGTGTGTGTGTGTGTGTGTGTGTGTGTGTGTGTGTTGTGTTGTGTTGTGTTGTGTGTGTGTGTGTGTGTGTGTGTGTGTGTGTGTGTGTGTGTGTGTGTGTTGTGTTGTGTTGTGTGTTGTGTTGTGTTGTGTTGTGTTGTGTGTGTGTGTGTGTGTGTGTGTGTGTGTGTGTGTGTGTGTGTGTGTGTGTACTCACCTATTTGTGGTTGCAGGGGTCGATTCACAGCTCCTGGCCCCGCCTCTTCGCTGATTGCTACTAGGTCCTCTCTCTCCCTACCCCATGAGCTTTATCATACCTCGTCTTAAAACTATGTATGGTTCCTGCCTCCACTACGTCACTTTCTAGGCTATTCCACGGTCTGACTACTCTATGACTGAAGAAATACTTCCTAACATCCCTTTGATTCATCTGAGTCTTCAACTTCCAATTGTGACCTCTTGTGTCTGTGTCCCATCTCTGGAACATCCCGTCTTTGTCCACCTTGTCTATTCCGCGCAGTATTTTATATGTCGTTATCATGTATCCCCTGACCCTCCTGTCCTCCAGTGTCGTCAGGCCGATTTCCCTCAACCTTTCTTCGTAGGACAATCCCCGTAGCTCTGGGACTAGTCTTGTTGCAAACCTTTGCACTTTCTCTAATATCTTGACGTGCTTGACTAGGTGTGGATTCCAAACTGGTGCTGCATACTCCAGTATGGGTCTGACGTAAATGGTATACAGAGTCTTAAACGAATCCTTACTGAGGTATCAGAACGCTATCCGTAGGTTTGCCAGGTGCCCGTATGCTGCAGCAGTTATCTGATTGATGTGCGCCTCGGGAGATATGCTCGGTGTTATACTCACCCCCAGATCTTTTTCCTTGAGTGAGGTTTGCAGTCTTTGACCATCTAAACTATATTGTGTCTGCGGTCTTCTTTGCCCTTCCCCAATCTTCATGACTTTGCATTTGGCAGGGTTAAACTCAAGGAGCCAGTTGCTGGACCAGGCTTGTAGCCTGTCCAGGTCTCTTTGTAGTCCTGCCTGATCCTCATCCGATTTGATTCTTCTCATTAACTTCACATCATCTGCAAACAAGGACACTTCTGAGTCTATCCCTTCCGTTATGTCATTCACGTATACCAAGAACAGCACAGGTCCTAGGACTGACCCCTGTGGAACCCCGCTTGTCACAAGCGCCCACTCTGACACCTTGTCGCGTACCATGACTCGTTGTTGCCTCCCTGTCAGGGTGTGCATGTGTGTGTGTGTGTGTGTGTGTGCATACTCACCTAGTTGAGGTTGCAGGGGTCGAGTCCGAGCTCCTGGCCCCGCCTCTTCACTGGTCGCTACTAGGTCACTCTCCCTGAACCGTGAGCTTTATCATACCTCTGCTTAAAGCTATGTATGGATCCTGCCTCCACTACATCGCCTGTTAGTTACCATTTTGTCCTAGGCACATGTCGATTAGACCTGTGTGTATGTGTGTGTGTGTGTGTGTGTGTGTGTGTGTGTGTGTGTTAAAAATCCGAACGAAATCTTATCTTATCTTATCACCACAAGTCAGAGCCTGTACGCGCTACGTCACACACACACACACACACACACACACGCAGCAGACCCACGTCAAAAGTAGTCAATACGGGCCAGTAGACCAGTAAGGTCTGTTCGCAGACCATCTCTCTGCTCACAGATCAACTCGACTCACAGAGTAAGAGTCAAAACAAGAGTCACCAATTTAACTCTTTAACATTTCACGAAGGTAAGATCTTTCTTGATAATTAGGGATGTATAAGTGACAGAATCTAATATTAGGGATGTATAAGTGACAGAATCTAATATTAGGGATGTATAAGTTACAGAATCTAATATTAGGGATGTATAAGTGACAGAATCTAATATTAGGGATGTATAAGTGACAGAATCTAATATTAGGGATGTATAAGTGACAGAATCTAATATTAGGGATGTATAAGTTACAGAATCTAATATTAGGGATGTATAAGTGACAGAATCTAATATTAGGGATGTATAAGTGACAGAATCTAATATTAGGGATGTATAAGTGACAGAATCTAATATTAGGGATGTATAAGTGACAGAATCTATTCCTTGTTTATAGAATTTAATCCTAAACTTATATAAATTGAGAACGTTCATTTCTGGAAGCAACGGGGTAAGACAGGAAGCTCTCTTATTCTGTACGAGTGGAGAACTCTACTAGAGCTCTGTGTATTATTCTGTATGAGTGGAGAGCTCTACCAGAGCTCTGTGTATTATTCTGTATGAGTGGAGAGCTCTACCAGAGCTCTGTGTATTATTCTGTATGAGTGGAGAGCTCTACCAGAGCTCTGTGTATTACTCATGTGGGTGGATATTTAAGGATAATTTCTACTGTTGTACAGATAGCAGCGTGAACAACAGGAGTACAAACGGGAGAGTAAACAACAGGAGGGTGAACAATAATAGTACAAACCAAAGCGTGAACAACAAAGAGTACAAACAGGAGAGTGAACTGGAGTACAGGATGCCTGTCTATATGACTATCTCAAATACAGTGAGTATAATTATTATTATTATTATTATTATTATTATTATTATTATTATTATTATTATTATTATTATTATTACAGTTGTTGTTAGTGTGTGTACTCACCTATTTGTACTCATTTATTTGTGGTTGCATGGGTCGAGATATAGCTCCTGGCCCGGCATGTTCAGTGGTCACTACGACGTCCTCTCTCTTCCTGTTCCATGAGCTTTATCATACCGCTTCTTAAATCTGTGTATGGATCCTGCCTCCACTACATCACTCTCTAGGCTATTCCACTTTCTGACAACTCTGTGGCTGAAGAAATACTTCCCAACATCTCTTTGACTCATTTGAATCTTCAACTTCCAGTTGTGACCTCCTTGTTTTTGTGTCACATCTCTGGAACATCCCGTCTGTCCACCTTTATTCCACGCAGTATTTTGTATGTCGTTATCATGTCTCCCCTGACCCTCCTGTCATCCAGTGTCGTCAGGCCGATTTCCCTGAACTTGTGTATGTGTGTGTGTGTGTTAATGTATATATGTATGCAGAGAAACAGTGTATAAACACCTTGATGTGTATATATCAGTATATATACATTGGTAGTTTACATTAATCACTATTTTAGGTACTAAAATATTCTTGACTGGTGGAGAATAGGTAAAATGCAGCTTTAATGACCCTCGTGTAGTAGACAGGCTTGAAACCCATTAACCAGTCAACACCAGCACACTCACAAAGGTGTCAAATCAACAGATGACACTGATGGAAGACCATCACTTGACGGCCGAGCTGTCGAGGTGCATCAGCAGCAACAATTTGACTGATCAAGTTGAGTCTACCACAACTCTAAAATTTCTAGTGTCTGGTATGAGCTCCGGCTCCACCGTCCAGAAGATCATAGAGTCTGGAGTAATATACACACTTATCAACTTCCTACAATCTGACGACTCTCAGTTACAGGTGTGTGAACTGACAGGTGCTAATTGACAGGTGTGTTCCATTGCAGGTGTCTTAATATACTCGAAATATGTCAAAAATTCATTTATATTTCTAATAACGTTTCTAACTACTGTATTTTAATTTCCAATTATATATATATATATATATATATATATATATAGAGATATATATATATATATATATATATATATATATATATATATATATATATATATATATATATATGTATGTATGTATGTTGCAGAATGAGGCATTATTTGCGTTGTGCAACATAGCAACGATTATGGGTGCACACACCAAGACTGTAGTGAGTGCCGGTGGTGTGGGCAGCTTGGTGGCCCTCATTAGGCACTCTGCCCACCAGGAGCTGTGGTACACAGCAGCTTGGGCACTGAGCAACATTGTTACTGACTCCTGTGCCGGGCGCGACCTCATCCTCTCTTACGATGCTCTTACACCTCTCATACGGTAAGATCCGGGAAGATTATCCTTGGTACAAGACTCGTGAGTCAGTAAGATTATCTTAACCTTCTCACTGCTTCAAACCTGCCGTTCATATCCCTAGTTCTGTATAGTTTGCAAAGCAAGTTTCGGTAATAATCTGACCCCAGTAACAAATTTCAACTCACACCTTGCCGCATCTGTCAGTTTTAAAAATCCTAATTTTCACGATTTTTCACCTGATTCATTTTCTCCTACGTAATACTCTTCTATCTTATGTACCTGCTGAAGAGGACCTCAGTGCGAGGTCATATTATGCATAACATAGACACATATACAACAGATTGTTTTAGATGACTCCTTGAGTTTGTAAGAATTTTTCATTGTAAGTCTTATTTCAAGTCTGTAAGACAGACTTTTATAAGACAAAGACTTAGACACATGTGCAACATCTGGGTATCTTTATTGTAGACGTTTCGCCATCCAGTGACTTTATCAATATAAATACGAGAACATAATGGGAAGACTAGCACGTTAAGAGACCATACAATAAGTGTCAGGGGCCCGAGACTGTTCAACTGCCTCCCAGCATACATAAGGGGGATTACCAACAGACCCCTGGCAGTCTTCAAGCTGGTACTGGACAAGCACCTAAAGTCAGTTCCGGATCAGCCGGGCTGTAGCTCGTATGTTGGTTTGCGTGCAGCCAGCAGCAACAGCCTGGTTGATCAGGTTCTGATCCACCAGGAGGCCTGGTCTCAGACCGGGCCGCGGGGGCGTTGACCCCCGGAACTCTCTCCAGGTCCAGGTAAACCAAAGATAAGGTAATTAGTTCCTCAGCCTTGGAGTTGGTAAAGTACTTTCATAAGCTTGTTACACGGGCGAAACATCGTCTTAAGAACAGTTGTTTCACTGCAGTGTTTCTCTCGACCAACTCGTGAGTTGACAGGTGTTTTTCTGTATATGAACTTGCTTAATGTATTATTGTTGAGTCTGTCACCAAGTGTGTATTGATCTCCCTGCTCATGGTGCAGGGAGAGAGGACCTACTAGCAAACAGTGAGGAGGCAGGGCCAGGAGCTATGACTAAGACCACTGCAACCAAGAATAGGTGAATGTATACACACACACACACACACACAGTGGAGGCAGAAGCCATACATAGCTTTAAGGTGAGGTATGATAAAGCTCATGGAGCAGGGAGAGAGAGGACCTAGTAGCACTCAGTGAAGAGGCGGGGCCAGGAGCTATGAATCGACCCCTGCAACCACAATTAGGTGAGTACACACACACACACACACACACACACACACACACACACACACACACACACACACACACACACACACACACACACACACACAAGGGGTCAGGCCAAACTATAAAAGGGGGGACTACACAGGTATGAGAAACTTCCTGCAGGAGGTTCAGTGGGACAGAGAAATGGTAGGAAAATCAGTAAACGAGATGATGGAATATGTGGCAACAAAGTGCAAGGAGGCAGAGGAAAGTTTTGTTCCCAAGGGAAACAGAAATAATAGGAAGACCAAAACGAGTCCTTGGTTTACCCGAAGGTGTAGGGAGGCAAAAACTAAGTGCAACAGAGAATGGAAAAGGTACAGGAGGCATAGGACCCAGGAAAACAAGGAGATTAGTAGAAGAGCCAGAAACGAGTATGCACAGATAAGGAGGGAGGCCCAGCGACAGTATGAAAACGACATAGCATCGAAAGTCAAATCTGACCCGAAACTGCTGTATAGCCACATTAGGAGGAAGACAACAGTCAAGGACCAGGTGATAAGGCTGAGGAAAGAAGGTGGAGAACTCACAAGAAACGATCAAGAGGTATGTGAGGAGCTCAACACGAGATTTAAGGAAGTACTTACAGTAGACAGGAAGGACTCTGGGGGGACAGACCAGATGGGGACACCAGCAAGGAATACACCAACAAGTGTTGGACGACATACATACAGATGAGGAGGAGGTGAAGAAACTGCTAAGGGACATCGATACCTCAAAGGCAATGGGACCGGACAACATCTCCCCGTGGGTCCTTAGAGAGGGAGCAGATATGTTGTGCGTGCCACTTACCACAATCTTCAACACGTCCCTGGAAACTGGGCAACTACCTGAGGTATGGAAGACGGCAAATGTAGTTCCCATTTTTAAAAAAGGAGACAGAAAAGAGGCACTAAACTATAGACCTGTGTCATTGACGTGTATAGTATGCAAAATTATGGAGAAGATTATCAGGAGGAGAGTGGTGGAGCACCTGGAACTGAACAAGAGTATAAATGCCAACCAGCACGGATTCATGGAAGGCAAATCCTGTGTCACAAACCTTCTGGAGTTTTTTGATAAAATAACAGAAGTAAGACACGAGAGAGAGGGGTGGGTTGATTGCATCTTCTTGGACTGCAAGAAGGCCTTTGACACAGTTCCTCACAAGAGATTAGTGCAGAAGCTAGAGCATCAGGCGCATATAACAGGAAGGGCACTGCAATGGATCAGAGAATACCTGACAGGGAGACAACAATGAGTCATGGTACGTAATGATGTATCACAGTGGGCACCTGTGACGAGCGGGGTCCCACAGGGGTCGGTCCTAGGACCAGTGCTATTTTTGGTATATGTGAACGACATGATGGAAGGGTTAGACTCAGAAGTGTCCCTGTTTGCAGATGATGTGAAGTTAATGAGGAGAATTAAATCTGATGAGGACCAGGCAGGACTTCAAAGAGACCTGGACAGACTGGACACCTGGTCCAGCAAATGGCTTCTCGAATTTAATCCTGCCAAATGCAAAGTCATGAAGATAGGGGAAGGGCACAGAAGACCACAGACCGAGTATAGGCTAGGTGGCCAAAGACTGCAAACCTCACTCAAGGAGAAAGATCTTGGGGTGAGTATAACATCGAGCATGTCTCCGGAAGCACACATCAACCAGATAACTGCTGCAGCATATGGGCGCCTGGCAAACCTGAGAACAGCATTCCGATACCTTAGTAAGGAATCGTTCAAGACACTGTACACCGTGTATGTCAGGCCCATACTGGAGTATGCAGCACCTGTTTGGAACCCGCACTTGATAAAGCACGTCAAGAAACTAGAGAAAGTACAAAGGTTTGCGACAAGGTTAGTTCCAGAGCTAAGGGGAATGTCCTATGAAGAAAGATTAAGGGAAATCGGCCTGACGACACTGGAGGACAGGAGGGTCAGGGGAGACATGATAACGACATATAAAATACTGCATGGAATAGACAAGGTGGACAAAGACAGGATGTTCCAGGGAGGGGACACAGAAACAAGAGGCCACAATTGGAAGTTGAAGACACAAATGAGTCAGAGAGATATTAGGAAGTATTTCTTCAGTCATAGGAGTTGTAAGGCAGTGGAATAGCCTAGAAAATGACGTAGTGGAGGCAGGAACCATACACAGTTTTAAGACGAGGTTTGATAAAGCTCATGGAGCGGGGAGAGAGAGGGCCCAGTAGCAACTGGTGAAGAGGCGGGGCCAGGAGCTAAGACTCGACCCCTGCAACCACAAATAGGTGAGTACAAATAGGTGAGTACACAGAAACGAATATGCACAGATAAGAAGGGAGGCTCAGCGACAATATGAAAATGACATAGCATCGAAAGTCAGACTGACCCGAAGCTGTTGTACAGCCACATCAGGAGGAAAACAACAGTCAAGGACCAGGTAATCAGACTGAGGAAGGGTGATGGGGAATTCACAACAAACGACCGAGAGGTATGTCAGGAGCTCAACACGAGATTTAAAGAAGTATTTACGGTGGAAACCAGTAGGACTCCAGGAAATCAGAACAGGGGGGTACACCAGCAAGTGCTGGATGAGGTACATATAACCAAGGAGGAAGTGAAGAAGCTGCTATGCGAACTTGACACCTCAAAGGCGGTGGGACCAGACAACATCTCTCCATGGGTCCTTAAAGAGGGAGCAGAGACATTGTGTGAGCCATTAACAAAGATCTTCAACACATCATTTGAAACTGGGCAACTCCCTGAGGTATGGAAGATGGCAAATGTAGTCCCAATTTTTAAAAAGGGAGACAGACATGAGGCACTAAACTACAGACCTGTATCACTAACGTGTATAGTATGCAAGGTCATGGAGAAGATCATCAGGAGGAGAGTGGTGGAGCACCTGGAAAGAAACAAGTGTATAATTGACAACCAGCACGGTTTCAGGGAAGGAAAATCCTGTGTCACAAACCTACTAGAGTTTTATGACAAGGTGACAGAAGTAAGACAAGAGAGAGAGGGCTGGATCGACTGCATTTTTTTGGACTGCAAAAAGGCCTTCGACACAGTTCCTCACAAGAGGTTACTGCAAAAGCTAGAGGACCAGGCACACATAACAGGAAAGGCACTGCAATGGATCAGAGAATACCTGACAGGGAGGCAACAACGAGTCATGGTACGCGACGAGGTGTCAGAGTGGGCGCCTGTGACAAGCGGGGTTCCACAGGGGTCAGTCCTAGGACCTGTGCTGTTCTTGGTATATGTGAACGACATAACGGAAGGGATAGACTCAGAAGTGTCCTTGTTTGCAGATGATGTGAAGTTAATGAGAAGAATCAAATCGGATGAGGATCAGGCAGGACTACAAAGAGACCTGGACAGGCTACAAGCCTGGTCCAGCAACTGTCTCCTTGAGTTTAACCACGCCAAATGCAAAGTCATGAAGATTGGGGAAGGGCAAAGAAGACCGCAGACACAATATATTTTAGATGGCCAAAGACTGCAAACCTCACTCAAGGAAAAAGATCTGGGGGTGAGTATAACACCGAGCATATCTCCTGAGGCGCACATCAATCAGATAACTGCTGCAGCATATGGGCGCCTGGCAAACCTACGGATAGCTTTCCGATACCTCAGTAAGGAGTCGTTTAAGACTCTGTATACCATTTATGTCAGGCCCATACTGGAGTATGCAGCACCAGTTTGGAATCCACACCTAGTCAAGCACGTCAAGAAATTAGAGAAAGTGCAAAGGTTTGCAACAAGGCTAGTCCCAGAGCTACGGGGATTGTCCTACAAAGAAAGGTTGGGGGAAATCGGCCTGACGACACTGGAGGACAGGAGGGTCAGGGGAGACA
Organism: Cherax quadricarinatus; assembly: GCF_038502225.1. NCBI lineage: Eukaryota > Metazoa > Arthropoda > Malacostraca > Decapoda > Parastacidae > Cherax > Cherax quadricarinatus. The sequence goes on from NC_091387.1 coordinate 7,931,221, forward strand.
TGATAATGACATATAAAATACTGCACGGAATAGACAAGGTGGACAAAGACAGGATGTTCCAGAGAGGGGACACAGACACAAAAGGTCACAATTGGAAGTTGAAGACTCAGATGAATCAAAGGGATGTTAGGAAGTATTTCTTCAATCATAGAGTAGTCAGACCGTGGAATAGCCTAGAAAGTGATGTAGTGGAGGCGGGAACCATACATAGTTTTAAGGCGAGGTATGATAAAGCTCATGGGGCAGGGAGAGAGAGGACCTAGTAGCAATCAGCGAAGAGGCGGGGCCAGGAGCTATGACTCGACCCCTGCAACCACAAATAGGTGAGTACAAATAGGTGAGTACACACACACACACACGACATGATGGAAGGAATAGACTTTGAAGTGTCCCTATTCGCAGATGATATGAAGTTGATGAGAAGAATTAAATCGGATGAGGATGAGGCAGGACTGCAAAGAGACCTGGAGAGGCTGGACATGTGGTCCAGAAACTGGCTTCTCGAATTCAATCCTGCCAAATGCAAAGTCATGAAGGTTGGGGAGGGGCAAAGAAGACCGCACACAGAGTATAGGCTAGATGGACAAAGACTACAGACTTCACTCAGGGAGAAAGACCTTGGGGTGACCATAACACCGAGCATGTCACCGGAGGCACACGTCAACCAAATAACCGCTGCAGCATACGGGCGCCTGGCAAACCTGAGAATAGCGTTCCGATACCTTAATAAGGAATCGTTCAAGACACTGTACACTGTGTATGTTAGGCCCATACTGGAGTATGCAGCACCAGTCTGGAACCCACACCTGGTCAAGCACGTCAAGAAGTTAGAGAAAGTACAAAGGTTTGCAACAAGGCTAGTCCCAGAGCTCAAGGGAATGTCGTACGAGGAAAGGTTAAGGGAAATCGGACTGACGACACTGGAGGACAGAAGGGTCAGGGGAGACATGATAACGACATACAAGATACTGCGGGGAATAGACAAGGTGGACAGAGATAGGATGTTCCAGAGAGGGGACACAGGGACAAGGGGTCACAACTGGAAGCTGAAGACTCAGACGAGTCACAGGGACGTTAGGAAGTATTTCTTCAGTCATAGAGTTGTCAGCAAGTGGAATAGCCTAGCAAGTGAAGTAGTGGAGGCAGGAACCATACATAGTTTTAAGAAGAGGTATGACAAAACTCAGGAAGCAGAGAGAGAGAGGATCCAGTAGCGATCAGTGAAGAGGCGGGGCCAGGAGCTGAGTCTCGACCCCTGCAACCACAATTAGGTGAGTACAATTAGGTGAGTACACACACACACACACACACACACACATGCACAAATACACACACACACACACACACACACACACACACACACACACACACACACACACACACACACACACACACACACACACTGTTGTACAGCCACATCAGGAGGAAAACAACAGTCAAGGACCAGGTAATCAGGCTAAGGAAGGAAGGAGGAGAGACAACAGGAAATGACCGTGAAGTATGTGAAGAACTCAACAAGAGATTCAAAGAAGTGTTCACAGAGGAGACAGAAGGGGCTCCAGAAAGACGGAGAGGTGGGGCACACCACCAAGTGCTGGACACAGTGCACACAACCGAGGAAGAAGTGAAGAGGCTTCTGAGTGAGCTAGATACCTCAAAGGCAATGGGGCCAGATAACATCTCCCCATGGGTATTGAGAGAGGGAGCAGAGGTGCTATGTGTACCCCTAACAACAATATTCAATACATCTATCGAAACAGGGAGATTGCCTGAGGCATGGAAGACAGCAAATGTAGTCCCAATCTTTAAAAAAGGAGACAGACATGAAGCATTAAACTACAGACCAGTGTCACTGACATGTATAGTATGCAAAATCATGGAGAAGATTATCAGGAGAAGAGTGGTGGAACACCTAGAAAGGAATGATCTCATCAACAGCAGCCAGCATGGTTTCAGGGAAGGAAAATCCTGTGTCACAAACCTACTAGAGTTTTATGACAAGGTGACAGAAGTAAGACAAGAGAGAGAGGGGTGGGTGGATTGCATTTTCTTGGACTGTAAGAAGGCGTTTGACACAGTTCCTCACAAGAGGTTACTGCAAAAGCTAGAGGATCAGGCACACATAACAGGAAAGGCACTACAATGGATCAGAGAATACTTGACAGGAAGACAGCAGCGAGTCATGGTACGTGGCGAGGTGTCAGAGTGGGCACCTGTGACCAGCGGGGTCCCACAGGGGTCAGTCCTAGGACCAGTGCTGTTTCTGGTATTTGTGAACGACATGACGGAAGGAATAGACTCTGAGGTGTCCCTGTTTGCAGATGACGTGAAGTTGATGAGAAGAATACACTCGATCGAAGATCAGGCAGAACTACAAAGGGATCTGGACAGGCTGCAGCCTGGTCCAGCAATTGGCTCCTGGAGTTCAATCCCACCAAGTGCAAAGTCATGAAGATTGGGGAAGGGCAAAGAAGACCGCAGACGGAGTATAGTTTAGGGGGTCAGAGACTACAAACCTCACTCAAGGAAAAAGATCTGGGGGTGAGTATAACACCAGCATATCTCCTGAAGCGCACATCAACCAAATAACTGCTGCAGCATATGGGCGCCTAGCAAACCTCGAACAGCATTCCGATATCTTAATAAGGAATCGTTCAGGACCCTGTACACCGTGTATGTTAGGCCCATATTGGAGTATGCGGCACCAGTTTGGAACCCACACCTAGCCAAGCACGTAAAGAAACTAGAGAAAGTGCAAAGGTTTGCAACAAGATAGTCCCAGAGCTAAGAGATATGTCCTACGAGGAGAGGTTAAGGGAAATCAACCTGACGACACTGGAGGACAGGAGAGATAGGGGGGACATGATAACGACATACAAAATACTGAGAGGAATTGACAAGGTGGACAAAGACAGGATGTTCCAGAGATTGGACACAGTAACAAGGGGGCACAGTTGGAAGCTGAAGACACAGATGAATCACAGGGATGTTAGGAAGTATTTCTTCAGCCACAGAGTAGTCAGTAAGTGGAATAGTTTGGGAAGCGATGTAGTGGAGGCAGGATCCATACATAGCTTTAAGCAGAGGTATGATAAAGCTCACGGCTCAGGGAGAGTGACCTAGTAGCGATCAGTGAAGAGGCGGGGCCAGGAGCTCGGACTCGACCCCCGCAACCTCAACTAGGTGAGTACAACTAGGTGAGTACACACACACACACACACACACACACACACACACACACACACACACACACACACACACACACACACACACACATACACACACATACACACACACACACACACACACACACACACACACACACACACACACACACACACACACACACACACACACACAGTATAATAAATCCTGTTTGAAGGAATACTCTTTTATTTCCTCAGAATGTTGAATGAGAGTGAGAATAAAGGTGTAACAACAGCCTCTTGGCTCCTACGTAACCTGTGTCTGCCACAACACAATCCCGTTGACCTGAGTCAGATGGTGAGATGTGTGCCAACCATCTGTGACCTCATCTTCCACAGAGATGCCCAGGTGGCAGAGAACGCTTTGTTGGCACTCACTGACCTGACCACAACACACAAACACCAACTACAAGCTGCCATTTGCCCTGAATTCTACCCTAAACTTCTTCAGTTTCGTAAGTGAGTAGTGCAGAAAGTCTTTGCTTTGCTGTCCCTGACACTCACTCATAGATAATACATGATAGTTCTTAATCTAGACAGAAGCAGATAGTTCTTTTCGGCAGACAGCCTCATTATTATTATTATTATAATCAAGGGGGAAGCACTAAACCCGTAGGATTATACAGCGCCTATGGGGGGATGGAAGGCATTCAGGCTTAATTCAGGGAACTGGAGCACAGATCCAACTGGAGCACAGATCCAATTCTCTAGATCAAGAGCCCCTCACCAGCGTCAAGGAGCCTTCCTTGAGGGGCAGACAGCCTCAGTGTGGACCGAGGCTGGACAGCCTCAGTGTTGACAGCCAAATGCTCGTCTGTCTTCCATGTACTCCCATGGAAGTAGCTTCCATATCAAAGCTTTCTATTGGGCAACGTCTCGCTATACTTTGAGCGAAACGTGCAAACAAATGCATGTTTTTTTCTCTAGTCAGTGTACATGTGAACCATATTAATATTAGTTCATTTACAATGTTCTTGTCCTTGGTCCACACAGGTTGAACCCTGGGAGAAAAGTAACCAAACTTGTCAACGTGTTGAAGAAACTACAGCCAGCAGTTAATGTTAACAATCAGGTACGATTGTAGATAAATGGTTCTGGGAACCAACAAGTTGATAAATTAGACACATGTGCAACACTTGGGTATCTTTAATATGGAAAGATTCTATCAAATTGATGGACTGAACACATCGACTCCAGGCTGAGGGACTGATTACCTCAAACTCCTTATGATCTTCAACCATTCTTCTCTGTATTAGACTGAGGAAGCCACTGTTTGGAGAAACGTTACCACATAAAGGTACCCCAGTGTTACACTTGTATTTAATTTATTAACGTATAATTTTATATATACTTGTCAGTACACCCTCTTATAATTTACATTACCAAATGTAACATCTCTCAATTATACAGATTATATTTTATTTAAAAGGTAATTGGAGCAATCAGTGTCTCTCCTGGGACAACACTATCAATACCAAGGAAGACTCCACTTGCTAAAACCATTAAAAAATCCACCGTAAAAAGATACAACTGTCCATTCTCCTGGGATATTACTACCAGGAGTATGTCGAAGAGGCTTAGAGATGCTTCAGGTGTTCGAAACGATGTCCCACTAAGGAGAGTCATCAGAACACGAGCTTCAACAAAGAAGCTGATATTAGGGACTCCTGATCAATCACTCTCAAGCAGCGTTCAGAAGAAGGTATGATTGGTGGATTTTAGTGGTTTTATTGAGGATACTAGTGAAGAAATACACACAGGCAAAGCTTTATCAAGACATGTTTCACCTAATGTAGAGTTGTATCAATTAATGTTATTACACTGTTTACGGCTTTGTCCATTCATGTCACACAGTGTAGAGCTTTATCAAGTCATGGCTTGATGAAGCTCTACACAGCATACAGCGCTGTATAGCCGTTGTGGTTTAGCGCTTTTTGATTATAATCTACACAGCGTTGTGGTGTTCTTCACCAACTCCAAGGCTGAGGGACTGATTACCTCATCTTTTGTATTTAGTTCTACTGTCTTCAGATTACGTCCTTGTGGTGATTAAGTCACTGGCTGGCGAAACATCAACAATAAAGATACCCAGATGTTGCACATGTGTCTAATTTCCATCTTGTCCGTATCGTATACCATTCACGTACAGCTAACTATACGTTCACACCGGTGGCCCTTAACAACCCCAATACCGGTAACGAGACTCCGTCTCTTTTCCGGAGGAAATTTTGCTTTTCCAGTTACCTCCTAGATTTAGGCAATATATGTTTACCTAATTCCTGGGAAACAGAGAGAATTATGATGCAAGCTGTGGTGGGCTTTAAGAAAAACAATAACACCAATGACAGCCATGTCCCCAATGGAGGATCTCACCTTCAAGGACCATAACATTGTATCAATCGCATCTGCTAGAAAAATGACAGGATGGATAATGAGAACCTTCAAAACTAGGGATGCCAAGCCCATGATGACACTCTTCAGGTCACTTGTTCTATCTAGGCTGGAATATTGCTGCACACTAACAGCACCTTTCAAGGCAGGTGAAATTGCTGACCTAGAAAATGTACAGAGAACCTTCACGGCGCGCATAACGGAGATAAAACACCTCAGTTACTGGGAGCACTTGAGGTTCCTGAACCTGTATTCCCTGGAATGCAGGCGGGAGAGATACATGATTATATGTTAGGTAAGACACATATGCAACAGTTAGGTATCTTTATTTCGAAACGTTTCGCCTACACAGTAGGCTTCTTCAGTCGAGTACAGAAAAGTTGATAGAAGCAGAAGATACCTGAAGACGATGTAATCAGTCCATCACCCTTAAAGTTTTGAGGTGGTCAGTCCCTCAGTCTGGAGAAGAGCATTGTTCCATGGAATGAAACATGGAATGTTTCATTCCATGGAACAATGCTCTTCTCCAGACTGAGGGACTGACCACCTCAAAACTTTAAGGGTGATGGACTGATTACATCGTCTTCAAGTATCTTCTGCTTCTATCAACTTTTCTGTACTCGACTGAAGAAGCCTACTGTGTAGGCGAAACGTTTCGAAATAAAGATACCTAACTGTTGCATATGTGTCTTACCTAACAACCTGTCGGTATTTTATACCATTTTAATGTTCACATGATTATATACACCTGGAAAATCCTAGAGGGACTAGTACCGAACTTGCACACGAAAATCACTCACTACGAAAGCAAATGACTTGGCAGACGATGCAACATCCCCCCAATGAAAAGCAGGGGTGTCACTAGCACGTTAAGAGACCATACAATAAGTGTCAGGGGCCCGAGACTGTTCAACTGCCTCCCAGCACACATAAGGGGGATTACCAACAGACCCCTGGCAGTCTTCAAGCTGGCACTGGACAAGCACCTAAAGTCGGTACCTGACCAGCCGGGCTGTGGCTCGTACGTTGGTTTGCGTGCAGCCAGCAGCAATAGCCTGGTTGATCAGGCTCTGATCCACCAGGAGGCCTGGTCACAGACCGGGCCGCGGGGTCGTTGACCCCCGGAACTCTCTCCAGGTAAGTGGAGATATCAAAGACCCCAATGGAAAATGCCAAGGACACAATGGAAATGTCAAGGACTAGTTTAGTTTAATATGTTTATTATGCACCCCATACCCATCTTGTGGGCGGTAGTCAAAAGATTACAGAGGTACATAATGGGTCCAGGAACTGGACTCCAAAGTTTTGATAGCTGAGCAAGTTACAAAGGTAATGAACTAGATCTGGTCATAATCATGACCAAGTTACAAAGGTAATGAGCTCCAGGATGAGCTGGTCACACTCATGAATAATTTACAAAGGTAATGAGCTCCAGGTAGAGCTGGTCACAATCATGACAAGTTTGAAAGGTAATGAATGATAAACACGTTATGACATGATTACAATCATAGACAAATTACAGAGTAATGAGCAGTTAACAAACATAGCAGGGAATTCATCCATTGCCCCAACAACAGATGTTGCTAGGTGCCTGTCTCTCCTCGGCAGACAGCCATTGCAAACAGCAGCAAGTTGCCCAGGGATCTGCTGCTCCAATGGAAATATCAAGGGTCCCCAATGGAAATCTCAAGGACCCCCATGGAAATAAGTCACTGACTTTTCGGGTTATCCTGGGTAATTTACACTATGCAAATAGAACTTATGATTCCCTGTTCCTAAATAAATTTAACAACAAGGACTCCAATGTAAATATCAAGGACCCCAGTGTAAATATCAAGGACATCATTGTAAAAATCAAGGACCCCAGTAGAAATATCAAGGACATCATTGTAAAAATCAAGGACCCCAGTGGAAATATCAAGGACATCATTGTAAAATCAAGGACCCCGGTGTAAATATCAAGGACATAATTGTAAAAATCAAGGACCCCAGTGGAAATATCAAGGACATCATTGTAAAAATCAAGGACACCAGTGTAAATATCAAGGACATCATTGTAAAAATCAAGGACCCCCAGTGGAAATATAAAGGACATCATTGTAAAAATCAAGGACCCCAGTGGAAATATCAAGGACATCATTGTAAAAATCAAGGACCCCAGTGGAAATAAGTTACTTTGACTTTTTGGGGAGCTATCAAAGGTAGTTTACACTATGTACGATAATTGAACTTACGTGTACCTGTATTTAGCGCTTAGATATGATAATAATAATAATAATAATAATAATAATAATAATAATAATAATAATAATAATCTTTATTTACTACAAGTACATGTACATGGTATACAGTCCTAGCTGACAACAATGACATACTACTACATAGAAAGCCACTTGTTATGCTGAGCATCTCGGGCAAATTAGGTCAGTGTCCCAGGATGCGACCCACACCAGTCGACTAACACCCAGGTGCCCATTTTACTGATGGGGAACATAAACAACAGGTGGAAAGAAACACGCCCAATGTTTCTACTCTGGCTGGGAATCGAACCCAGGCACTTGCCGTGTGAAGCGAGAGCGTTAACCACCAGGCCACCAGTGCCTGACTTAAGTATGTGTGCCTGACTTAAGTATGTGTACCTGACTTAAGTATGTGTACCTGACTTAAGTACGTGTGCCTGACTTAAGTACGTGTGCCTGACTTAAGTACGTGTACCTGACTTAAGTACGTGTGCCTGACTTAAGTACGTGTGCCTGACTTAAGTACGTGTGCCTGACTTAAGTATGTGTGCCTGACTTAAGTACGTGTACCTGACTTAAGTACGTGTGCCTGACTTAAGTACGTGTACCTGACTTAAGTACGTGTGCCTGACTTAACTACGTGTGCCTGACTTAAGTACGTGTACCTAACTTAACTACGTGTGCCTGACTTAAGTACGTGTACCTAACTTAACTACGTGTGCCTGACTTAAGTACGTGTACCTGACTTAACTACGTGTGCCTGACTTAAGTACGTGTACCTAACTTAACTACGTGTGCCTGACTTAAGTACGTGTACCTGACTTAAGTACGTGTACCTGACTTAAGTACGTGTACCTGACTTAACTACGTGTGCCTGACTTAAGTACGTGTACCTAACTTAACTACGTGTGCCTGACTTAAGTACATGTACCTAACTTAACTACGTGTGCCTGACTTAAGTACATGTACCTAACTTAACTACGTGTGCCCGACTTAAGTACGTGTGCCTGACTTAACTACGTGTACCTGACTTAGCAACGCTGGCTTGGTCTGGTGGCGCCGCCGACAACCCGGGTTCGGTACTGCACCACCTTCCAGCGGCCCTATAAACCACCAACAGAAAGAAGACAAAATCCTGGAAACTCAGAAACTGCTGCAAGGACATTTCAACCGTCTTAATTAAGAGTTGCTCGGCAACGTAATGATAATTATGTCATAATGACCCCTCAAGGAAGGTTCCTTGATGTTGGTGAGGGGCTCTTGATCTAGGGAATTGGATCTGTGCTCCAATTCCCCGAATTAAGCCTATATGCCTTCCACATCCCCCCCCCAGGCGCTGTATAATCCTCCGGGTTTAGCGCTTCCCCCTTGATTATAATAATATGTCATAATGATAGTGAAGATGCCGATGGGTTCATATTGTAGCGAATTATCGCGAGGTGAGTATTTTTTATTTTTTTTTTAGATTTTTTTATGGGGGGGGGGGTTGTTTCCAAGAATTGCTCGGTTCGACCCCCAGCTTGGGGGAACCCTTGTGGTTTTAGCGCTCGGTTTTTAATTGTAATCCCCTCGAGGGAGGTTCCTCGACGCTGGTGAGGGGCTCTTGATCTAGGGAATTGGATCTGCTCCGGTTCCCTGAATTAAGCCTGAATACCTTCCATTTCCCCCCCCCCACGTGCTCTGTATAATCCTACAGGTTTAGCGCTTCCCTAGGATTATAATAATTATATAATCTTGGGATAGGATCATATGTTAGTATTAAGCCACATTACCTGGCTTTCTTGGGTTAGGGGATAGTGGGGATACCACATGTATACTTAGTGGTATACCACCACTTGTATACAGTAGTGGTATACCACCACTTGTATACAGTAGTGGTATACCACCACTTGTATACAGTAGTGGTATACTACCACTTGTATACAGTAGTGGTATACCACCACTTGTATACAGTAGTGGTATACTACCACTTGTATACAGTAGTGGTATACTACCACTTGTATACAGTAGTGGTATACCACCACTTGTATACAGTAGTGGTATACCACCACTTGTATACAGTAGTGGTATACCACCACTTGTATACAGTAGTGGTATACTACCACTTGTATACAGTAGTGGTATACCACCACTTGTATACAGTAGTGGTATACCACCACTTGTATACAGTAGTGGTATACTACCACTTGTATACAGTATTGGTATACCACATGTATACAGTAGTGGTATACCACCACTTGTATACAGTAGTGGTATACCACCACTTGTATACAGTAGTGGTATACTACCACTTGTATACAGTAGTGGTATACCACCACTTGTATACAGTAGTGGTATACCACCACTTGTATACAGTAGTGGTATACCACCACTTGTATACAGTAATGGTATACCACCACTTGTATACAGTAGTGGTATACCACCACTTGTATACAGTAGTGGTATACCACCACTTGTATACAGTAGTGGTATACAGTAGTGGTATACCACATATATACAGTAGTTGTATACCACCACTTGTATACAGTAGTGGTATACTACCACTTGTATACAGTAGTGGTATACTACCACTTGTATACAGTAGTGGTATACTACCACTTGTATACAGTAGTGGTATACTACCACTTGTATACAGTAGTGGTATACTACCACTTGTATACAGTAGTGGTATACTACCACTTGTATACAGTAGTGGTATACTACCACTTGTATACAGTAGTGGTATACTACCACTTGTATACAGTAGTGGTATACTACCACATGTATACAGTAGTGGTATACTACCACTTGTATACAGTAGTGGTATACTACCACTTGTATACAGTAGTGGTATACTACCACATGTATACAGTAGTGGTATACCACCACTTGTATACAGTAGTGGTATACTACCACTTGTATACAGTAGTGGTATACTACCACTTGTATACAGTAGTGGTATACTACCACATGTATACAGTAGTGGTATACTACCACATGTATACAGTAGTGGTATACTACCACATGTATACAGTAGTGGTATACTACCACTTGTATACAGTAGTAGTAGGAGGCCTGGTCTCAGACCGGGCCGCGGGGGCGTTGACCCCCGGAACTCTCTCCAGGTAAACTCCAGGTACTACCACTTGTATACAGTAGTGGTATACTACCACATGTATACAGTAGTGGTATACTACCACTTGTATACAGTAGTGGTATACTACCACTTGTATACAGTAGTGGTATACCACATGTATACAGTAGTGGTATACCACCACTTGCATACATTAGTGGGGATACCACCACTTGTATCCAGTAGCAGGTATCTCACCATCATCATCAATTATACAGTCATTTATTTCCCTTCATATTTCCAGAGACGACGAAGATAATTGCCAAAACTCATCCATGTTTCTTCCGACAGATTCATTAAAGCGTGTGAAGTCTGAGCCGTCCTTCCCATCCGGGTCGTCCGTCATGTGGTCTTCGTCACATTCCACCAGCGACCTCGAATTCATTGACAGATCCGATATTTCAATTTCCATAGAGGTTTCCGCAGATCAAAACCCACCCTAAAAAACGTTGAAATCATTTCATCTTAGATTGTAATTGAAAATTGTTTCTTACTCTATGATATGCTATGGTGGGATGTGGCCAGTTTGTTGGAAGAAGAAGATGATATAGAAAATTTTGTGTGTTAAGAGCAGCATGAAGATGGCATAGTTGTAGGTCATAATGGTGACAGGTATGTGGACAAAATATAGTACAGTCACTCCTTGACTTACAATGGTGTTACATTCTGACAGACCCGTGATAAGTTGAAAATATTGTAAGTTAAATATTATTATGATATACCAAATAAGTAAATAATTACTATCACTGAATAAGTAAATGAACAAATAATTTCTGTAACTAACTAAATATAGTACTGTACCAATATTGAAAAATAAATGAATACAAGTTACAGACTTGCTGCCTTTGTGCTGGGTAATTATCTTTAATTTTATCTCCAAAGTACAGTGGACCCCCGGTTAACGAACTTTTTTCATTCCAGTAGTATGTTCAGGTGCCAGTACTGACCGAATTTTTTCCCATAAGGAATATTGTGAAGTAGATTAGTCCATTTCAGACCCCCAAACATACACGTACAAACGCACTTACATAAATACACTTACATAATTGGTCGCATTTGTAGGTGATCGTTAAGCGGGGGTCCACTGTAATTGCTTTTGTACGATCATGAAGTTGAAATATCTTAAGTCGAACCATTGTAAGTCGAGAAGTTCATGTATTTTTCTTGAAGTGGAACTTTTCAAGGTGATCTCTGGTATTAAATACCAACAATTATTTAAATAATTTGTGTGTTGTATTTAGATATTTATTGAGGAGACATTTTTGCTAGTGGGGATTTGTCAATCCACTTGGATTAAAAAAAAAGTTCCACGACTCCTCAATAAGTGTAGTATCCTGTTGCTAAACAGTAATAATAATGATCTTTAATTCTACAGTTATATGATACAACTTATACAGACCATAGCTGACATCAGTGACATAATATATAGAAGGCCCCTAGACATGCAGAGCATTTCTGACAAACCATATCCCCGGCCGGGATTGAACCCGCGGTCATAGAGTCTCAAAACTCCAGCCCGTCGCGTTAGCCACTAGACCACTAGACCTATGGTGTAGAAATATACCTAGTTGGATGAATCTTATTGTGGCTAGCTGGTCTAGTGGCTAACGCAACGGGCTGGAGTTTTGAGACACAATGACCGCAGGTTCAATCCCGGCCGGGGGTATGGTTTGTTTGCAATCGTGTCATTACGATTTCTTAAGTCATGTTGACGGCAGTGAAGGGACTTGAGCTAGAGTTCGTCACGGCCACGCTAGCTGGAGATTCGTCTGTAAAAACTTGCATTTGTGGTCACAGAGGTGCCTGTGCTAACCTTCCTATGGTGTAGAAACATACCTAGTTGGATGAATCTTATTGTGGCTAGCTGGTCTAGTGGCTAACGCGACGGGCTAGAGTTTTGAGACTCTATGACCGCGGGTTCAATCCCGGCCGGGGGTATGGTTTGTTTGCAATCGTGTCATTACGATTTCTTGAGTCATTTCTGACAACTTAGGTTTAATAATGTCCCCCATTATGCGACCCACACCCAGGTACACCAAGGCCCCATTTTACAGCACTTTGCTTTACAGTGTTTCAATAATGCTGTGGTTTTCAGTTATATCCATTCTTCATTTATTCAGACTTCCTGAAATGAATATATTCACCACTTGCTATAAGCTTCGGATGAAAATATTTTAAGGTAAGTTGTGTGTACATTGCCGGGAGCAATGGGCACGTAACCCCTTTTCCTGTATGGCCTACTGAAAAGAAAAAGAAAAAACATCAGGCTTTTATATGCATTTGAAAGTGAAAAAAGCCTATTTTTCATTTCACAGCAATTTTCACTTTACAGCAGTAGCCTGGACCCTAATTCATTGTTTAAGCGGAGCCCTCCTGTACCTACTTGCTGATAGGTAACACCCAGGTACCTGCTTAGTGCTAGGTAACACCCAGGTACTGTACCTACAAAGTGCTTCAGCTATGAGGATAGTATGTTCACCCCATGTAGAGTGGGTTGGTAGTTTGGGCCTGCATAACTTGCTGTGCACATACAGGAGAGCCCCATTTTTACCACCGTTAGGTTCCCGACCATCAGATATGAGCAAAAATCGCCGGCAAGTGGAAAAGAGCATTTTTTCCATATCAATTCTGTCTAAAATGTGATTACACTGTCATATATTAAGTGCTCACTACATCTAGGTATAAAAAGGATACAAAAGTAAAATAAATACATAGTACGTACGATACTTACCTTAAAATATGGCACCGGTCGAGCTTATCTTATGCATCTGTTGTGCAAAAAGGCAGAAAAGTTGAAAAAGCGCTGAACAAAATAAACAATGGCTCAATTGAAAACCGCTAGAATAGAGGACCATAAAAAAACAGAGGGAGCTGAAAATTCAGGGCCCTCCTGTATAATAAGTCCTCGACTTACAAAAACGTTGAGAATCTTCTGTATTGTGTATAATAAAGACTTTAGGTAGCAAAGCCTTCTTGGGTTACTTCCCGTCTTTGTCTTTTAATGCCACTAGGACCAGCTTGAGAGTCACTGGACCCCTGTCTCAGAATAACTGTCCAGAGTGCTCCATTTCTGGTGTCTCTTTAAGATTTCCCTGAAGTGGGACAGGGTTTTGTCACTAAACATGTTGCAGATATGGCTTATTTCAGCTTTGTCAGGGTGGTACTTCTCAACAAAACTTTGCACAGCATTTGCACATCATTCCACAAATGTTCTTAATCAATGAAGGAGGCACCTCCTTCACTCTCTCTTCCTCCTCTTCTGAAGCAAGTTCCTCAGCTGCAGTCTGTTGCTGTTCAAGTTGAAGCTCTTGCAGCTCTTCAGTGGTTAGCTTTTCCCTGTGGTCCTCCACCAACTCTTCCACATCCTCGCCACTAACCTCTAACCCCAGGGACTTCCCCAGTGCCACAATAGAGTCCACAGGGTCGGCAGGGTCAGGGTCAGCCTCAAGCTCTTCAAAATCCCTCTCTTGGATACAATCTGGCCACAGTTTTCTCCAAGCAGAGTTCAAAATCCTGGAAGTCACTCCCTCCCAAGCCTTACCTATAAGGCTTATGCAATGGAGGATAGTGAAGTGATTCCTCTAGAACTGTCTTAGGGTCAACTGAGTGTCCGAGGTCACATCAAAGCACTTTTGAAACTGCTATTGGGTAGAGTGTTTTGAAGTTAGAAATGACCTGCTGGTCCATGGGCTGGAGGAGAGGAGTGGTGTTAGGAGACAAGAACTTCACTTTTATAAAACTGAAGTCCCTAAACACTTGGTCTTCCAAATTTGGAGGATGTGCAGGAGCATTGTCCAGTACCAGGAGGCACTTGAGTGGCAATTTCTTTTCCAGGAGGTATTTTTTCACACTTTGAAATCTCCACTAGCATTACCACACAACAAAAGGGTAAGCCTGTCTTTCATAGGGTTGTGTCCTGGTAGTGCCTTTTCCTCCTGGGTAATGTAAGTCCTGTTTGGCATTTTCTTTCAAAACAGGCCTGTTTTGTCACAATTGAACACTTGGGGTTTGAATCCTCCTTTGTCTGTGTACCCCTGGAATTACTGCATGAATTTTTCAGCCGCACATTTGTCAGAACTGCAGCCTCACCATGCCTTACAATGTGTATGCCACTACACTTCTTAAATCTATCAAACCATCCTTCGCTGGTCCTAAATTCACAAACTGCAGCACTTGTTCCAGGCATTTTCTTTGCAAGATCCTCATGCAACTGCCTTGCCTTCTCACAAATAATCGACTCCACAACACTGTCTCCCACTAATTCTTTTTCCTTAATCCACAATAATAATAACTTTTCCATCTCTTCCATTATCGGTGTCCATTGTTTAGTTAGAAAAGTTACTCCTTTTGCAACATTAGCATCTTTGTTTTGTTCTTTCTTTGCCATGATGGATATAATTGTTGATTTATTCTTGCTGTACATCCTGGCAAGTTCCATCACCTTCATACCACTCTCAAATTTTTCTATCACTTCACACTTAACCCTTTGACTGTTTACGCCGTATAAATACGTCTTACGCGCCACTGTTTCTGACGTATATATACTCAATAATTGTAGCGGCTTCAAATCAAGCAGGAGAAAGCTGGTAGGCTCACATGTGAGAGAATGGGTCTGTGTGGTCAGTGTGCACCACATAAAAAAATCCTGCAGCACACAGTGCGTAATGAGAAAAAAAACTGATCGTTTTTTTGGATTAAAACGCCGACTTTGAGGTGTATTTTCTTATAGTATTTATCATTGTATTCGTGTTTTCATGGTCTTAGGTGATAAAATGGAAAACATATTACAGAAATAGAGATGATTTTCATTACTTTGACGATGAAAACGACCTTGAAACTGAGCTCAAAGTAGCGGAAATGTTCAATTTTTACCAATGTTCAGGAGTAAACAAATCACACCACATGTCCAATATGCGTCAACTGGGGAGTCTAATATTCTTTCACTAGTGCACTGATATTATTTATACCATTTTTACAATAATGCAGTAGTCTGCATAACAGTAAATTTTGTATTTTTTTGTATGAATAAAAAATCAAAATAGAAAGCAATAATAATATAAGAGGGGCCTAGAGATGTGACTAATGAACAGAGAATATGTTATTTTAGTGCCAAGAATGTCTACATTGTTTATTCTGGACCCTATTTTGAAATTGGCATCTTTCTTAATTTGCATGAAATTGGCCAAATTGCCAATTTCTGACCACTTTACTGGGAAGTTCAAATTGGTAAATGGGCAGTTTCTTGTACTCAACTGATAGATAAAATGGAGTTCTAAAGAAATAGCTATGAGTTTGGTCAACTGGAACAACAGAATTGGCTGAAAACAGGGCTCAAAGTCTGCGAAATCGCCAATATGCATATGTTGCCGAGACCGCTAACTTCGCGGGAGCGTAATTCCGTGAGTTTTCGACCAAATTTCATACTTTTGGTGTCATTACCATCGGGAAAAGATTCTCTATCATTTCATAAGAAAAAATAATATTTTTTTTTTCAAAAATTTATTGACATATGACAGTTTCAGAAAGGGGCCTGCGACAGTCAAAGGGTTAAATTCCATGGTGTTTCTCACTTTCTTTACCACAGGAACTTACTTTGGAGCCATGGTTACTTATTTCACAGTTGCACTGCAAAAATAACACAAACTACAATGGGAAATAAAATGTTTGGATGTATGAGCAGAAGCTTCCTCAGCCACTGAGAGACACAGCCAAACTGACGCACAAATGGCCTCAGCAGAATGGCCGATAAACGGGCGCCGAAAAACCGGCTGATCACCTAGTTGGCCGATAACAGAACTGGCCGATAACCGGGGGTCCACTGTACTGTGTACTCTGATGCCAAGTTTGCAGGTTGAAATCCTGCTATGGACTGAGAGATAATGTTTGTAAATACTATATGTAACATACTACATGTTAAGCGTACATATAGCATATACAGTGGAACCCCGAGTTTCGGCCATAATTCATTCCAGAAGGCTGTTCGAGTGCTGTTACCAAACGAATTTGTTCCCATAAGGAATAATGTAAATTAGCTTAGCCCATTTCAGACCCCCAGAAATGCACTTACAAAAGCATTTACAATAATACACTTATATGATTGTTTTAGTTGGGAGGTGGCCAAAACTCAGGGTACCTCTGTATACATGCAATACGTATATATACAGTGGACCCTCGCCTAACGAATGCATCGCATGACGTTAAATCTGCCTAGCGATACATTTTAATGCAAAAATTTTGCCTGGCCTAGCGCTAAAAAACTCGCTCAGCGCGATTCATTCAAGACGCATCCACGTGCTGCCTGAGCCCGCCTCACTTGTTCCGTGGGTGTCAGTGTTTACAAGCCAGCCACTGCGGTCGCATCCAAGCATATAATCGGAACATTTCATATTATCACAGCGTTTTTAGTGATTGCACCTGCAAAATAAGTCACCATGGGCCCCAAGGAAGCTTCTAGTGCCAACCCTACAGCAAAAAGGGTGAGAATTACTATGGATATGAAGACAGAGATCATTGCTAAGTATGAAAGTGGAGTGCGTGTCTCCGAGCTGGCCAGGTTGTACACAAAACCCCAATCAACCATTGCTACTATTGTGGCCAAGAAAACGGCAATAAGGAAGCTGTTCTTGCCAAGGTGCAACTTTGTTTTCGAAACAGAGATTACAAGTGATAGAAGATGTTGAGAGACTGCTATTGGTGTGGATAAACGAAAAACAGATAGCAGGAGATAGCATCTCTCAAGCGATCATATGTGAAAAGGCTAGGAAGTTGCATGACGATTTAATTAGAAAAATGCCTGCAACTAGTGGTGATGTGAGTGAATTTAAGGCCAGCAAAGGTGGGTTTGAGAGATTTAAGAATCGTAGTGGCATACATAGTGTGATGAGGCATGGTGAGGCTGCCAGTTCGGACCAAAAAGCAGCTGAAAAATATGTGCAGGAATTCAAGGAGTACATAGAGGCTGAAGGATTGAAACTTGAACAAGTGTTTAATTGTGACGAAACAGACCTGTTTTGGAAGAAAATGCCAAGCAGGACCTACCTTACTCAGGAGGAAAAGGCACTCCCAGAACATAAACCTATGAAAGACAGGCTTACTCTGTTGATGTGTGCCAATGCTAGTGGTGATTGCAAAGTGAAGCCTTTGTTGGTGTATCACTCTGAAACTCCCAGAGTGTTCAGGCAAAAGAATGTCCTCAAGGCTAATTTGTGTGTGCTGTGGAGGGCAAACAGTAAGGCATGGGTCACTAGGGACTTTTTCTATGACTGGTTACACTATGCATTTGCCCCCACTGTGAAAAATTACCTCCTGGAAAATAAATTGGACCTTAAGTGCCTCCTGGTATTAGACAATGCTCCTGGTCATCCTTCAGACGTGGCAGAACGACTTTCTGGGGACATGAGCTTCATTAAGGTCAAGTTTTTGCCTCCTAATACCACTCTTTTCCTGCAGCCCATGGACCAGCAGGTTATTGCAAACTTCAAAAAACTCTACACAAAAGCTACATTTGAAAGGTGCTTTGTAGTGACCTCAGAAACTCAATTGACTCTAAGAGAGTTTTGGAGAGATCACTTTAATATCCTCAATTGTGTAAACATTATAGGTAAGGCTTGGGAGGGAGTGACTAAGAGGACCTTGAACTCTGCTTGGAAGAAACTGTGGCCAGAATGTGTAGACAAAAGGGATTTTGAAGGGTTTGAGGCTAACCCTGAGAAGCCTATGCCAGTTGTGGAATCAATTGTGGCATTGGGGAAGTCCTTGGGGTTGGAGGTTAGTGGGGAGGATGTGGAAGAGTTGGTGGAGGAGGACAATGAAGAACTAACCACTGATGAGCTGCTAGATCATCTTCATCAGCATGAGGCCAGACCTGAGGAAACTGCTCCGGAGGAGGGGATAGAGAAATTGAAGAAGTTGCCTACTTCAAAGATTAAGGAAATGTGTGCAATGTGGCTTAAAGTGCAAACCTTTTTTGATGAAAATCACCCTCACACAGCTATTGTAAGCCGTGCTGGTGACTATTACACTGACAATGTTGTGAAACACTTTAGGAATGTCATAAAGGAAAGGGAGGTACAGGCCTTTATGGACAGATATGTTGTGCGACAGAAGTCAAGTGACTCTCAAGCTGGTCCTAGTGGCATTAACCCTTAAACGGTCCAAACAGATCAACGTTCAAATTCGTAGCTACAAAAGTAGATCTACTTTTTTTGACATATTTTCAAATATAAAAAAAAAAAAATGTACATAAAAGTTTTTTTTACACGTTTTCAAATGAAAAACAAAAAAAGAAGATCTACATTTTTTTACATACTTTCAGATGTTGAAAAAACGCATATATACGTTTGGACCATTTAGGGGTTAAAAGAAGAAGGGAAGTAACTCCAGAAAAGGACTTGCTACCTCAAGTCCTAATGGAAGGGGATTCCCCTTGTAAACATTACCACCAACAACACTTTCCCCTCATCCCATCCCATCAGTCATCACCAGATCTTCAATAAAGGTAAGTGTCATGTAATTGTGCATGTCTTCTTCAGTTTGTGTGTATTAAAATTAATATTTCATGTGGTAAAATTTTTTTTTTCATACTCTGGGGTGTCAGGAACGGATTAATTTGATTTCCATTATTTCTTATGGGGAAAATTAATTCGGCTAACAATAATTTCGCCTAACGTTGAGCTCTCAGGAATGGATTAATAGCGTTAGGCGAGGGTCCACTGTATATTGATACATTCTCCATGAGGAAGTGGACTAAAAATGCTGGTAGGAAGGTGCTAGTAACCCCTTCTGTATAAATTGATGGAACGTCTCAGTTAGTGCGAATAATGGATCTCGTGAAGTCGCATTATTCGAATTCGCACTATTCAAATCGTGCGTACTTTTTGCGCATGATTTAAAGAGCTTGGGGAAACTAGCATCAATCAGTTTCACACTGAATTGAAATTTGCACTAATCAATGTGCTAAATGTAAAAAGAAGAAAAACTTAATGGAATTGTTTCTTCTTTTTCGGGTCATCTGCCTTTCTGGGAGACGACCTGTGTTCAAAATTCATATTCGAATTAAAAAATAAAAATTTGAATTAAAAATAAAAATTTATATTCAAATTTGAAGTCTAACTTTTGTTAGACTTTGCTAATGCCAAAAATTTGAGGAAAAAACCATGTACACAATTGTATAAATTTTATTTAAAATTAAACATTACAAAAATATAAATAGTTTATATTATAACTAGTAAGGCTAGTTAAATTATACAAGTTAAGGCATTTCTGTTTATATGTATCCCTTCAAGGTGGGAAGGGTTCTTGATCCAGGAACTGGAGCTGTACTTCCCTTTCAAGGGACCTAACCCACTGCCTCCCATTCTCCAGGCATTGCATGACCCTTACAGGTTTACCACATTACTATGAATACAATAATAATTATTATGATAATAGTAATGTAAGAGTAACAACAACAATAATAGAAAATATGACGATGATAATATAACGTACTATTATTAATAATAATACATTGGTTTGTTTGGTATGAGCTGTTTCAGCAGTTCCAGTGAATCTATTTAAATAGATTTTTAGAGGCTAATTAACCCAGGATAACCCAAGAAAACCAGGCAGTGTGGCTTATGCAGGATAAACCAGGGAAACCAGGCAGTGTGGCTTACCCAGGATAACCTAAAAAAACTAGGCAGTGTGGCTTACCTAGGATAACCCAAGAAAGGCAGACAGTGTGGCTTACCCAGGTTAACCTAAAAAAACTAGGCAGTGTGGCTTACCTAGGATAACCCAAGAAAACCAGGCAGTGTGGCTTACCCAGGATAACCCAAGAAAACCAGGAAGTGTGGCTTACCAGGATAATCCAAGAAAACCAGGCAGTGTGGCTTACCCAGGATAACCCAAGAAAACCAGGAAGTGTGGCTTACCAGGATAATCCAAGAAAACCAGGCAGTGGGGCTTACCCAGGATAACCCAAAAAAGCCAGGCAGTGGGACTGCCATTGGAGTTATAAAAAATAAAGATTTTAATTCTTTGTAAAAGTTACAATGTATATTTACAGTCGTGGTTTACCATATATACAAAGAAAGCCACCATCATGCTGGGACATTTCACCCAGACTAATTCTAGTACATAATAACTACTTAAATTTAGACAACTCCTTAACCTGGCACTGGACAAGCACCTAAAGTCAGTTCCGGATCAGCCGGGCTGTGGCTCGTACGTTGGTTTGCGTGCAGCCAGCAGCAACAGCCTGGTTGATCAGGCTCTGATCCACCAGGAGGCCTGGTCACAGACCGGGCCGCGGGGGCGTTGACCCCCGGAACTCTCTCCAGGTAAACTCTCCAGGTAAACGGTCCAAGCAGATCTACGTTCACATGCGTAGTGCTACAGAAGTAGATCTACGTTTTTTTTACATATTTTCAAATATAACAAAAAAAAATGTAGATTAAAGTTTTTTTACACATTTTCAAATGTAAAAAAAAAAAAAAAAAAAAAAAAAAAAAAAAAAAAAAAAAAAAAAAAAAGATCTACTTTTTTTACATATTTTCAAATGTTGAAAAAAATGTATGTATACGTTTGGACCGTTTACGGGTTAAAGATGTGACCTGTAACACCAGGTGTTCTTTCAGTGTACCTATTTACTGCTTGGTGAATCAGGTCAGCAAGTGTCTTGGAGTGTTGTTGTAGAAAATGTAGCAACCTGTATGTGCTACTTTCTCCTGAGCTACTGGATGTAGGACATATATGTTTCTCTCAGTGTATATATACTGAGAGTAATAAAGTAATTTTCCATGGGGAACTGGAGAAGAATCCTTCCTCCATAAATCATGTGTGTCGTAAGAGACGACGAAAATGTCAGAAGCAAGATGCTAGTAACACCTGTATAAATTACTAAATGTCAGGAGCAAAGGTGCTAGTAACCCCTTCCGTATAAATGCTACTAAATGTCAGTAGCAAGGTGCTAGTAACACCTTCTGTATAAATACTACTAAATGTCAGGAGCAAAGGTGCTAGTAACACCTTCTGTATAAATACTACTAAATGCCAGGAGCCAAAGTGCTAGTAACACCTTCTGTATAAATTACTAAATGTCAGGAGCAAAGGTGCTAGTAACACCTTCTGTATAAATTACTAAATGCCAGGAGCAAGGTGCTAGTAACACCTTCTGTATAAATTACTAAATGCCAGGAGCAAGGTGCTAGTAACACCTTCTGTATAAATTACTAAATGCCAGGAGCAAGGTGCTAGTAACACCTGTATAAATTACTAAATGTGAAAAGAAGACAAACTGATTTCTCCTTTTTCAGGTCACATTGCTTGGGTGAAAAATAAGTTAACTTTAGTCCCTATTTTAGAGATTAGAAGCAGTAGTCTTGTCTGACTGTGAAGAGGTCATGCGCAGCCTCGATGACCCTTGTGTAGCCAATGGGGTTTAACTCCCATTAACCAATGGTGGCTGCTGATGCAGTGAATTATGTTAGCTGCACTTTTGGGATTCTGTCTCAGAAGCAGCTGTACAACAATTGGATGTGATGGGATGCAGTTCTCTTTGAACTCTTGTGTTTTTAGTCTGCTTTATGTCTGCAGAAATACAGTGGACCCCCGGTGTACAATATTATTTCATTCTAGAAGTATGTTCAGGTGCCAGTACTGACCGAATTTGTTCCTATAAGGAATATTGTGAATTAAATTAGTCCATTTCAGACCCCTAAACATACACATACAAACACACTTACATAAATACACTTACATAATTGGTCGCATTGGGAGCTGATCGTAAACCGGGGGTCCACTGTACTGTGTTGACTGGATGATGATAGTCATTTAAGACACCAACTGTTTTCAGTATACAGTGGAACCTTGACTTACAAGTATAATTCATTCTGTGACCTAGCTCGTAACTCAATTTGCTCGTACATCAGATCAATTTTCCTCATTTAAATTAATTGAAATGCCAGTGGCAGGACAAAATATTTAATCGCTTAACTAGCTTGTTACACTCTTACTGCTACACTATCACTGAACTTAACTGATGCAATTTGCTTTAATTCCATGGAAATCATTGTCATTTTCTTCTCAGCACTCTAATTTGCACTTATTTTCTTAGGACCCATGGTTAGAAAAAAGAAATTTGGCCAAATGACTGTAAAAAAATGCAAGCAAGCATGAGAGAACTGCTCCCACGGCAGTGTAAACATGTGGACTCCTTACCGGATGTTTTGCCATCAGCTGCGCCAACTAGTGGCAGCATTCTGAATTATTATGTATTGCGTATGTATGTATTATTATTATTTTTATTATTATTATTATTATTATTATTATTATTATTGATTTAGGGAACTGAAGCTCACTCAAAAGAAGAAAATTAAAGGTGAATACAGGAAAGAGTAAGGTTATGAGGATAACAAAAAGATTAGGTGATGAAAGATTGGACATCAGATTGGAGGGAGAGAGTATGGAGGAGGTGAATGTATTCAGATATTTGGGAGTGGACGTGTCAGCGGATGGGTCTATGAAAGATGAGGTAAATCATAGAATTGATGAGGGAAAAAGAGTGAGTGGTGCACTTAGGAGTCTGTGGAGACAAAGAACTTTGTCCTTGGAGGCAAAGAGGGGAATGTATGAGAGTATAGTTTTACCAACACTCTTATATGGGTGTGAAGCGTGGGTGATGAATGTTGCAGCGAGGAGAAGGCTGGAGGCAGTGGAGATGTCATGTCTGAGGGCAATGTGTGGTGTGAATATAATGCAGAGAATTCGTAGTTTGGAAGTTAGGAGGAGGTGCGGGATTACCAAAACTGTTGTCCAGAGGGCTGAGGAAGGGTTGTTGAGGTGGTTCGGACATGTAGAGAGAATGGAGCGAAACAGAATGACTTCAAGAGTGTATCAGTCTGTAGTGGAAGGAAGGCGGGGTAGGGGTCGGCCTAGGAAAGGTTGGAGGGAGGGGGTAAAGGAGGTTTTGTGTGCGAGGGGCTTGGACTTCCAGCAGGCATGCGTGAGCGTGTTTGATAGGAGTGAATGGAGACAAATGGTTTTTAATACTTGACGTGCTGTTGGAGTGTGAGCAAAGTAACATTTATGAAGGGATTCAGGGAAACCGGCAGGCCGGACTTGAGTCCTGGCGATGGGAAGTACAGTGCCTGCACTCTGAAGGAGGGGTGTTAATGTTGCAGTTTAAAAACTGTAGTGTAAAGCACCCTTCTGGCAAGACAGTGATGGAGTGAATGATGGTGAAAGTTTTTCTTTTTCGGGCCACCCTGCCTTGGTGGGAATCGGCCAGTGTGATAATAAAAAAAAAAAAAATAATAATAATCCTAGGTAGTAGGTTGGTAGACAGCAACCACCCAGGGAGGTACTACCGTCCTGCTGAGTGAGTGTACAACAAAATCCTGTAATTGTTTTACATGAGTAGGATTGCTGGTGTCCATTTGTCTGTCTCATAAACATGCAAGGTTTCAGGTACGTCTTGCTACTTCTACTTACACTTAGGTCACACTACACATACATGTACAAGCATATATATTTACACCCCTCTGGGTTTTCTGCTATTTTCTTTCTAGCTCTTGTTCTTGTTTATTTCCTCTTATCTCCATTGGTGGGATACGGCTGGTGTGTTGAAAGAAAGAAAGAATAATAATAATATATCTTTCTTCTTTCAACAAACTGGCCGTATCCCACTGAGGCGGGGTTACCTGGGTGGCCCAAAAGGAAAAACAAAAGTTTCTCCTTTCACATTTAGTAATATATACAGGAGAAGGGGTTACTAGCCCCTTGTTCCTGGCATTTTAGTTGCCTCTTACAACACGCATGACTTACGGAGGAAGAATTTTGTTCCACTTCCCCATGGAGGTAAGAGGAAATAGACAAGAACAAGAACTAGAAAGAAAATAGAAGAAAACGCAGAGGGGTGTAAATATATATGCTTGTACATGTATGTGTAGTGTGACCTAAGTGTAAGTAGAAGTAGCAAGACGTACCTGAAATCTTGCATGTTTATGAGACAGACAAAAGACACCAGCAATCCTACCATCATGTAAAACAATTACAGGCTTTTGTTTTACACTCACTTGGCAGGACGGTAGTACCTCCCTGGGTGGTTACTGTCTACCAACCTACTACCACAGGATGGTAGTACCTCCCTTGGTGGTTGCTGTCTACCAACCTACTACCACAGGATGGTAGTACCACCCTGGGTGGTTGCTGTCTACCAACCTACTACCACAGGATGGTAGTACCTCCCTGGGTGGTTACTGTCTACCAACCTACTACCACAGGATGGTAGTACCACCCTGAGTGGTTGCTGTCTACCAACCTACTACCACAGGATGGTAGTACCACCCTGGGTGGTTGCTGTCTACCAACCTACTACCACAGGATGGTAGTACCACCCTGGGTGGTTGCTGTCTACCAACCTACTACCACAGGATGGTAGTACCTCCCTGGGCAGTTGCTGTCTACCAACCTACTACCACAGGATGGTAGTACCACCCTGGGCGGTTGCTGTCTACCAACCTACTACCACAGGATGGTAGTACCTCCCTGGGTGGTTGTTGTCTACCAACCTACTACCACAGGATGGTAGTACCACCCTGGGTGGTGGTTGTCTACCAACCTGCTACCACAGGATGGTAGTACCACCCTGGGCGGTTGCTGTCTACCAACCTACTACCACAGGATGGTAGTACCACCCTGGGTGGTTGTTGTCTACCAACCTACTACCACAGGATGGTAGTACCACCCTGGGCGGTTGCTGTCTACCAACCTACTACCACAGGATGGTAGTACCTCCCTGGGCAGTTGCTGTCTACCAACCTACTACCACAGGATGGTAGTACCTCCCTGGGTGGTTGTTGTCTACCAACCTACTACCACAGGATGGTAGTACCTCCCTGGGTGGTTGTTGTCTACCAACCTACTACCACAGGATGGTAGTACCACCCTGGGTGGTTGCTGTCTACCAACCTACTACCACAGGATGGTAGTACCTCCCTGGGCAGTTGCTGTCTACCAACCTACTACCACAGGATGGTAGTACCTCCCTGGGCAGTTGCTGTCTACCAACCTACTACCACAGGATGGTAGTACCTCCCTGGGCAGTTGCTGTCTACCAACCTACTACCACAGGATGGTAGTACCACCCTGGGCAGTTGCTGTCTACCAACCTACTACCACAGGATGGTAGTACCACCCTGGGCAGTTGCTGTCTACCAACCTACTACCACAGGATGGTAGTACCACCCTGGGTGGTTGCTGTCTACCAACCTACTACCTAGGAATAATAATATATATGTAATAATAATAATAATAATACATATGTAATAATAATAATGATAATACATATGTAATAATAATAATAATAATAGTAATAATAATAATAATAACAATAACGAGAGGTTCAGAACACCACCAACTCAGTGCACTGTTTACCTCGCTATGGGATCATTTCTCTCATGTTTTCCATAACATTTTTTTAC
>NC_091387.1:7957730-7967730 GCF_038502225.1 Cherax quadricarinatus
TGATGATATTTATACAATTATTACAGTATTGCATAACAGTAAATCTTCTATTATTTGGTGTGAATAAAAATTCATTATGTGAATAAAAAATCAAAATGGAATTTATTTGTAAAGCCTCAAAACATAACTAATGAACAGAGGAAATGTTAGTTTAGTGCCAGGAATGCCTACATTGTTCATTCTGGACCCTATTTTGAAATTGGAATATTTTGAACTTTGTGTTAAATTGGCCAAATTAACAATTTCCGATCACTTTATTTTGTAGTTGAAACAGTTGACTTGGCGATTTCTTGTGCCCAATCGATAGAATAGAAGTAATACTAGTGAAATAGCTAAGAATTTGGTTGACTGGAATAATGTAATTGGCCTAAAATGGGAGTCAAAGTCGGCAAAATCGCCGATTCGTAAATATCGCTGACACATCAAAATTCGCGAGAGCATAATTTCGTCAATTTTCCACCAAATTTCGTACTTTTTGTTTTATTACCTTCACAAAAAGATTCTCTACGATTTCATAAGAAAAAATAACAAATTTTTTTTTTTTAAATTCTTGGACACTGGTGCGTGACTCCAGATTTGGGCCTTGGACCCTGAAAGGGTTAAGTTAGGAATAGAAATAGGCATTAAAAACACAATAAAAGGTAAGATACACACAGAGTACACTTATTACTTACCTAAAAATATTAATATTAATGTGTGAGAGGTGAGTGGCAGTGTGTTTATTGAATAAAATCAGAATGGCACACCATCATCCTCTATCGTGGCACTTAAAGCAAGAGGCTTACGACCCCTCTTTTTATCACAGCTAACCTTAGACGCCATCGTCAGTGAGAGCCAACTAGTTAACGAAAGAGTAAACGAGAGAGAGAACGAGATACAGAGTTGAGACAATGTAAGAACACAAACTGAACAGATAGTGGGCGATCATTTCATCAGGCGAAATAAATGCGTATTAATATGTGTCTACTTTTAGTTCATTCACGTATGTTTGTAAGAGTTTGTAAAACATTTACCTCAATATTTATTTTAATATAATAATAATTACCTCACAATACAAATACTCTTACATTGTGTACAAGTTGTACAAGTTAGTTCAGAATAAACAAACAGCAACACACCATTTTTAGAGTGAATGAAGATATTATTATTATTATTATCATAATAAAAAGCACTAAACCCACAAGGGTTGTGAATTGCTACATATAGAGTGAAGGCATACAAAAGGAATATTTTTCTACAGTTATCCACCAGTGTTTGACTAGAGAAAACGTAATTCTTCCGACACTACCTTCGCAGCCGCTTTGTAAACAAATCTCATATTTACGTCAATTTTTATTGTGAGTGTGTGTATCATGTTTACATGCTATGTAACGGGTTTCATATATAATTTTTAGGAAAATATCATAGATGGATTAATGAAAATGCCTATATTAATGTAAAATAAGACATTTAATGTGCCCAAGAGTGATTATTATTATGTAGTATTGGCATCATGAGTAGAGAGACTCTTAGTGATTTTAATGTGTACCTGCACACCAGCACAGTGTGGAAGTATATTTAGGTACAGATACACATAAGTATAATTATCAGAGTACATATAAAATACCCAGTAACTTTAAAACATTTGAAATTTTGGAAAGTTTCCTGACATAATAGATGTGGTCACGGAGAATGTAAACAAACCGGGTGGGGCTTGCCATATTTGAAAGACCGCTTGCTGTATAGTAAATTTTGGTCATAATTTGACATCGCTGTATTAGCGGAATGCCGTAAGGCAAAACGCCATAAAGCAGGGCCCTACTGTATGCTAGCCGAAATTAGTGCTGAATTAGTAATGGAACCGGATTAGTGATGGCTGACCTGTACCAAATTTAAGATGTTTCATTACTTTTATTTTCTTGTATATGTTCTTTAGCATGTAGAGTATACCATTGCTTAGCTGAGTGCTAAGCAATGGTATACTCTCCTTACAGTGTGTCCTAAAGAATCATATCATACGTTTTATTTATTTATTTATTTATTTATTTATTTATTACAAATTGAGCACACATACAGCGGTACAAAAAAAATACAGATAAGAGCAGCATGCCAAAGCCACTTGTATGCATAGCATTACGGGCTGGCTTAAAATTAACTTAAGATTAACTAAGCAATGATGAAATCAGTGATAAGACATTATTGTAAACAGATTACTATAAAGCACAAGTGAGTATTACAAAGACAGGTCATATGGTTGCTTGCATTGTTGTACATTCAGTCGTATGGAGAATTCTGTTAGGTAGTTTATTTAAAAAAATAGTAAAGTTAGATTGGGTTTTAGGTTTAACATTTATGTGATATAATTGTGAGAAACATTTAAGATATACAATTTATAAGGTTGAGTTATTCAGTATTTATTTGGTTTTGGGTGAGTAAGTGATCTTTGAGAAGAGACTTGAATTTATAAACAGGTAGTGTTTCTTTTATATTTACAGGTAATGAATTCCAGATTTTAGGGCCTTTTATGTGCATTGAGTTTTTGCATAGTGTGAGATGGACACGAGGAACATCAAAGAGTGATCTGTGCCTTGTGTTATGGTCATGTGTTCTGTTGAGGTTGGCAAGGAGATGTTTGAGGGGAGGGTTAATATCAGAGTTAAGTGTTCTATGTATGTAATAGGTGCAGTAATAAGTATGGATGTTTTGTATGGTGAGTAGGTTTAGTGTATTGAATATTGGTGGAGTGTGCTGCCTGTAGTGAGAATTTGTTATCATTCTAACTGCAGCCTTTTGTTGGGTAATTAGTGGTCTGAGATGGTTAATTGTTGTTGAGCCCCATGCACAAATTCCATAGGTGAGATAGGGGTAAATAAGAGAGTGATATAGGGCCAGGAGGGCTGACTGTGGAACATAGTACCGTATCTTCGATAGTATGCCTACAGTCTTGGAAATTTTTTTAGAAATTTGTTGTATATGTGTATGAAATTTGAGTCTATTATCAAGGTTGATTCCTAAGAATTTTCCCTCTGTTAGCTTTGTGATAGGTGATCCGTTTATCATTATGTTAAGAGGGACATCTGTAGCTCTGTTACCAAACTGAATGAAGTAGGTTTTGTCAATGTTTAGTGTAAGTTTGTTAGTCCTCATCCAGGTAGATATTTTCTGTAATTCGGTATTTACAGTATTGGCTAGCGTGACTGGGCTCGGGTGGGAGAAGACGTATGTAGTGTCATCTGCAAATAGTGTGGGTTTGAGTAATTGCGAAGCATTTGGTAGGTCATTTATGTATAGGAGAAAGAGAAGAGGGCCAAGGACACTTCCCTGTGGGACACCAACTGTAATTGGTTGTGCAGAAGAGTTTGCCCCATTTGCGTACACATATTGGCTTCTGTTGCTGAGGTATGGCTTGAGGTAGTTGAGGGAGTGCCCTCTTATACCATAGTGTGAAAATTTTACGTGGAGCAAGTCATGGTCAACTGTATCAAAAGCTTTACGTAAGTCAATGAAGATCCCCAGTGGGACTTCTTTTTTCTCTATTGCAGTGTATATATGTTCTAGCATGTGTATAATAGCATCATTAGTATTTTTATTGGGCCTGAATCCAAATTGGCAAGGGTTGAGTATGTTTTGGGAGATAAGGTAGGAGTAGATTCGTTTATGAATTAATTTTTCGAAGATTTTTGAGAGAGGGTGTAAGTTGGATATTGGCCTATAGTTATTCAACTCTGTTTGGTCTCCTCCTTTGTGGATCGGGGTGACCCTTTGCTATTTTGAGTACTGTAGGGAAGGTGGAGGATTCAATGGATTTGTTAAAGAGTGTTGCAATGATTGGTGATAGCACTTGTGACACTTTTTTGTATATAAAGGGTGGTAAGGTATTTAAATCTCCTGCCTTGTTTTTTAGTGCGTTGATAATAAGGGAGACTTCGTATGGGTTAGTCGGAGCTAGGAACAGTGTGTTCGGGTAGTTGCCGGTGAGGTAGTCATTTGGTGGGGTATCTGAGCTTGGGATTTTATTGGCAAGGTTTTGTCCTATAGTGGAGAAGAAATCATTGAGTCTGTTTGCTGTTTCTGTTGGTGGGAGTTGGGGTTCATCTGATTTTGCTAATTTTATTTCGCTATTTCGTGATATCTTTTTTGTTCCCAGAATTTCTGATAGGGTTTTCCAGGTCTTTTTTATATCACCTCGTAAGTTGGATAATCTGTTCTCATAATACAATTTTTTTGCCCTTCTTATCAGGCTGGTTAGGATTGACGAGTAACGTTTTGTTTGGTCTCTGGTTATGTGACCCATTCTGTACTGTTTTTCATATTGGTGTTTTGTATTTATGGATTTGAGAATGCTGGGTGTTAGCCAGGGACTGTTCAGTCTCTTAGCTGTCATCTGTTTAGTTTTTTTAGGGCAGTGCTTATTATAGAGGTATTGGGTCTTTTTTAGAAAATTATTAATACATTCGTCAATATCTGTATAGATTTCTAGCTCAGTGTGCCAGTCAATGTTTGCTACTGCTGTTGTGAAGTTATTAATGGCTGCCTCATTGTGAAGTCTGAAGGTGACTTTAGTAGTGTCTTGGGGTAGTTTACCAAGAGTTGTTATGAGGAAAGTAGGGTAGTGGTCTGTGGTATTATCTGTAATTATGCCTGATTTTAAAGGGGATATGGTGTTGGTCCAGATGTGGTCAAGTAGGGAAACACTAGTCTCTGTAACTCTTGTAGGTTTTGTTACTGTTGGTAGTAACATACAGTTACTCATTGTGTTTGTGAATTCAGTAACGTGTGGGTCCTGGTCTTGCAGGAGATTTATACTGAAGTCACCTGAGAGTAGTAAGTGATCTTTGTTCATGCGTGCATCAGTTATCATACTTCCTAGATTTTGACTAAATTGGTTAATGTTTGACTGTGGAACTCTGTAGATGTTTATCAATGTGAGAGGTTTTTGTAGGTATTTGGATTTGAATTTAGCTATTATATATTCCCCATGTTCATCCCTTGTGCAAGTATTAGTGATACATTCTAGTTGGTCTGAGTAGTATATGGCTGTGCCACCCCCTTATTGGTCTGGCCTACAGTTGTGTATGGCTGTGTAACCAGGAATGGCATAGACATCTGTACTATCAGGCTTTAGCCAGGTTTCAGTTAGTGTAATGATGGACATATTGGCATGTAAGAAATTTAGTAATGCTATGAGGTCATCGTAATGCTTGCTTAATGCTTACAAAATGAAGGTTTATTTGTTGTAGAGGTGGTTCAAAAATATTATGTCAAACCAGAGCTTAACATGAATGAAGATACTGTAAAAATTACGAGCCCAGACTGCAACTAAGCACTCGAATGTAATAAGAGCTATTATGATTAAACTCAGTATAGAAAAAATATACATAAATCATGGGCAAACATTGCACAGAACAGCTGAAGGAAAAATAAAACACTTGACTTGTCAGTGATGAGAAAGTTGTTAGTGGACAGAGGAGAGAACAAGTAACAATCATTGTAATTAAACACTAATTCAGTTTAGCAAAAGATAAAACTTGTGTTGAGCACAAAAGCCTAAGATGCTGATGATTGTACTTCAGACCTTTAATAGTGGTGCTTACAAGACCTATTTTTTTGCTTCGTTATTTTGGTTGGTATTAAAACTGCAGACTTAGTTGCTGATGTAAAGATTTTATAGATTTTTTGTGATTTTATTTATACATATTTATAATTATGTAGATACATGGCTCGGAGAACTGACAAGTTGGCAAACTAGACACGTGTGCAACACTTAAACATTAAAGTTTTTTATTTCTTTGTAGTGTTTACAATGTGTGATTACAATTTTGATTTGTTAAGTACAAAGAAAGTCACTATTATGTCAGGGCATTTTTGGCAGACTAAACCTAATACTTACAGACTAGTTAATACTAGTGATCTTGAGAGGAGTAAATTTTTACTATACATCATTTTTCTTAACACAGTAGAGGTAGCTACTTGTTTACAGTAATTAGATTTATAGTCGGGATGAATAATATTAAAACTTGCAGTAGAGCCTCTCCTCACTTAGCGACGCACTTGTTTACCAATGACACGGACTTAGGACGGGCTCTCTGACCAGTACATACACCTAAGTAATGTATATATTTCAGCCTAAATCCAAACTGACATTACATCATTCTCAACTCTATCCTTCATTACATCACTATCAACACTATCTTTCATTACATCACTATCAACACTATCTTTCATTACATCACTATCAACACTCTCATTACATCACTATCAACACTATCTTTCATTACATCACTATCAACACTATCTCTCATTACATCACTATAAACACTATCTTTCATTACATCACTATCAATACTTTCATTACATCACTATCAATACTTTCATTGCATCACTGTCATTACTTTTAATACTCATTACACCTGAGTGACTTAATTGACTCTTAATTCTGATGTAGTATATACAGTAGGGCCCCGCTTTACCGTGTTTCGCTTTACGACGTTAGGCTAATACGGTCATTTCAAATTATGACCAAAACTCTCTATACGGCTCACCCCATTTGACTTTCTAATACTGTCACCGCGCCCCACCTGGTTTGTTTACATTCTCCATGAGCTCCGTAAGCACTACGTTTCTCCATTATGTCTGGTAGCTCCAAAATTTCAAGTGTTTTTAAAAGTTATTTCATATTTTATATATACTTTGATAATTATAACTGTATCAAAGACAATACAATCAGATCACAGCATAATAGAGGTACAGACATGTATGCACAGGGCTCTGGACCAGCAAAATGTGAGCAGTTATGAAGGTCTCTTCACAAAATTAAGTTTCAATAACAAAAACATACATTGGGATAAAAAATCTCGGATATTATTCTAGCTCCACAAGACTTTGAAGAGGCAATTAATGACATGCCCATGCACTCTGCCCCAGGCCCAGACTCGTGGAATTCCGTGTTCATCAAGAACTGCAAGAAGTCCCTATCGCGTGCCTTCAGCATTCTATGGAGAGGGGGCATGGACACAGGGGTCATCCTACACACACTAAAAACAAAGGTGGCAGTAAAGCAATTCCAAAGAACTACAGACCGATAGCACTAACATTCCATATCATAAAAATCTTTGAGAGGGCTCGAAGAAGCAAGATAGCCAACCACCTAGATACCCATCAATTAAACAACCCAGAGTAACACGGGTTCAGAGCAGGTCGCTCCTGCCTGTCCCAGCTAGTGAACCACTATGACAAGGTCCTGGATGCTGTAGAGGATAAACAAAATACAGATGTAGTATACACAGACTTTGCAAAAGCTTTCGACAAGTGTGACGATGGTGTAATAGCACACAAAATGTGTGATAAAGGAATAACGGGAAAAGTTGGTAGATGGATCTACAGCTTCTGACAAATAGAACACAAAGAGCAATAGTAAACAGAGGATATAAAATACAGGGTGGTGTATAAGAGGTTACAGGATACAGGGAGGTGTATAAGAGGATATGAGAGAGGTGTATAAGAGAATACAGGATACAGGTCACTCCTGCCTCTTGCAACTGTTGGATCACTATGATATAGTATTAGATGCACTTTAAAACAAGCTGAATGCAGATGTAGCATACACGGATTTTGCAAAAGCCTTTGAAAGTGCGATCATGGCATAATAGCACAGAAAATGCGTGCTGAAGGGATAACTGGCAAAGTAGGCAGATGGATCTTCAACTTCGTAGCCAATCAACAGTAAAAAGAGTTAAATTGGAAGCTGCCATAGTGAAGAGCTCTGTTCCGCAAGACAATGCTCGCCCCTATCCTGTTCCTCATTCTCATATCAGACATAGACAGAGATGTAAACCAAAGCACAGTGTCATCCTTTGCAGGTGATACTAGGATCTGCATGAGACTGTCGTCCATTGAGGGCACGGCAAATCTCCAAGAAGATATAAACCAAGTTTTCCAATGGGTAATGGAGAACAATATGATGTTCAATGAAGACAAATTCCAACTACTCTGTTATGGAAAACTGGAGGAAGTAATAACTAGGACTGAGTATACTACAAACTCTAATCATACAGTAGAGCAGAAAAGCAATGTGAAGAAATTGGGAGTGGTAATGTCCAAAGATCTCACCTTCAAGGATTACAACAATGCTACTATCACATCTGTGAGGAAACTGATAGGATGGATAATGAGAACATTCAAGACAAGAGATGCCAAGCCAGTGATGATCCTTTTTAACCCGGAAACGGTCCAAACGTATATATACGTTCTCTCCTTTAGTGCCCCAACTTTTTTGAGAAAAAAAAATAGGAAAATAGGAAAAAAGAGCATATGGTACCCAGGCATCCCCAATTATTTTAATATGGTGCACAGTGAGTGCGCACACCCATTCTCTCATGTCTAAGTGACTCAGGCTTATAGTGGCAATGTTGAATGTATGACAAATAAAACGTATATATACGTTTGGGGCACTAGCGGTAAAAATGTATATATACGTTTGGACCGTTTATGGGTTAACCCCTAAACGATCCGAACATATATATACGTTCTCTTCCCCAGTGCCCCGAACATTTTGAAAAATAGAAGATTTTTTTTTTTTTCATTGACATAGAGAAAATTTTTCTAAGTATTATAGGATTAAAATAAAAAAAATAGGGTCAGTACTTACTGAGATATGAGGCTGCAAAGTTGGCACTTAATGCTCAATTGACGGCAACATTGAGTCCTGCCGCTTGCAGAAGTGTTGCCGATATACCATTTTTTCTTATTTTTATATTATATAATTATATTATATTATTTTTATATTATATAATTTTTATGTTCTGATAATTACAATTTATTGTAGTTCTTGTCATTTCATAGCCAGTCTTTGTTCCGGATTTATTGGTATCCGATAAATCCGGTATTCAATACATTTTAACGCAAAAATTTTGCCTCGGTTCCAGTTAAAAAACCCAGTATACGCGATCCATCCGAGACGTGTTCACGTGTGGCCCAGTGTTTACAAGCCAGCCAGTGTGCTCGCATCTAAGGATACATTCAGTACATTCCATATTATCACTGTTTTTGGTGCTTGTTTCTGCAAAATAAGTCACCATGGGCCCCAAGAAAGCTTCTAGTGCCAACCCTGTGGTAAAAAGGGTGAGAATTAGTATGGAAATTAAGAAAGATTTTGAAGGGTTTGGGGCTAACCCTGAGAATCCTATGCCAGTTGTGGAATCCATTGTGCCTACTTCAAAAATTAAGGAAATGTGTGCACAGTGGGTTGAACTGCAAACCTTTATGGATGAAAATCACCCTAACACAGCTATTGCAAGCCGTGCTGGTGACTATTACAATGACAATGTTGTGGCCCATTTTAGACAAATCATAAAGGAACGGGAGGTACAGAGCTCTATGGACAGATTTGTTGTGCGACAGAAGTCCAGTGACTCTCAAGCTGGTCCTAGTGGCATTAAAAGAAGAAGGGAAGTAATCCCGGAAAAGGACTTGCTACCTCAAGTCCTAATGGAAGGGGATTCCCCTTCTAAACATTAAAAACTTCCACACTTTCCCCTCCTCCCATCCCATCAATCATCACCAGATCTTCAATAAAAGTAAGTGTCATGTATTCTATTGTTAGTAGAGTACATACTACAAACTGTGCATGCCTTCTTCAGTTTGTGTGCATTAAACTTGGTATTTCATGTGGTAAAAATTTTTTTTTCATACTTTTGGGTGTCTTGCACGGATTAATTTGATTTCTATTATTTCTTATGGGGAAAATTGATTCACGTTTCGATAATTTTGGTTTACGATGAGCTCTCAGGAATGGATTAATATCGCAAACCGGGGGTCCTCTGTATTAGGTACTGAAATTGTACTCGCATTGTCACAACACATTGACAGGTGGACATTTACATCTGCCTCGGTCATTTACTATTGTCTAGGCATATATACAAAGTATTTATAGGTCCCAGCAATGTTTTGGATACACGGGAGTATAGAAGAAGAAGGAAGAAGTTCCCTTGAAGCAATGTGTAAGACAAGTGTCAGTGACAGG
>NC_091387.1:7972730-8037730 GCF_038502225.1 Cherax quadricarinatus
CACTGAAAGGAAGCAGGAAGAAGGAAAGGAGATTGAGAAAATCATCACGGAAATAGGTGAAGAGATGGACGAGATTGTAAATTTTCAGAGAATAGGGGGGTACTCGAAGGGGAGAAACCGACCAATCAAGCTGATTCTCAGGACGGAAACAGTGCGGAACAGGATCCTCCAAGAGAAACCACGATTGAAATACTCGGAAGAGTACAAGAGGGTGTTCCTAGACAGAGACAGAACAAAATCAGAACGACAGCAGCTGAGGGAGAGGACAAAAAAACGAAAGGAGCTAGGAAAAGAGACAAGGAGGGAATCAGCAGAGGTCAGTCAGAGCAGGACAGAACAGCAAGGGCAAGCACACACACAACTACTCTCAAAACCATACAACCTATCACACCATCCCAACACACACTACAATCCATACCCACAGCCTCCACCCAACATCGAGCTATAGAATCCCACAGTATGCCACCAGGTCTCCCACCCCCACAGGCCCCCCAAACCACAGTGTTGGAAAGGAAACTGAAGGTATGGTACACAAACGCTGATGGAATAACAAATAAGTGGGAGGAGTGGCACGAAAGGGTCAAAGAAGCATCACCGGACATCATAGCTCTTACAGAAACCAAGCTTACAGGTATGATAACAGATGCCATCTTTCCAACGGGATACCAAATCCTGAGGAAAGACAGAGGGAACAGGGGGGGTGGAGGAGTGGCGTTGCTGATCAAAAATCGCTGGAATTTTGATGAGCTGGAGAGAGGAGATAGCGGAGAAGAAAGTGATTACATAGTGGGAACACTTCACTCTGGAGGTCCCAAGGTGGTAATAGCAGTGATGTATAACCCACCACAGAACAGCAGGAGGCCAAGGCAAGAGTACGACGAGAGCAATAGAGCGATGGTTGACACACTGGCTAGAGTGGCCAGAAGAGCTCATGCATGCAGGGCAAAGCTCCTGATCATGGGTGACTTTAACCACAAGGAGATCGATTGGGAGAACTTGGACCCACATGGGGGCCAAGATACATGGAGGGCTAAGATGATGGAGGTGGTACTGGAGAACTTCATGTACCAACACGTAAGGGACACTACAAGAGAGAGAGGAGAGGATGAACCAGCAAGGCTGGACTTAGTATTCACCTTCAGTAGTGCAGATATCGAGGACATCGCATATGAAAGACCCCTTGGGGCCAGTGACCATGTGGTTTTAAGCTTCGAATACACAGTAGAGCTACAAGTGGAGGGAGAAGCAGGAAGGCCAGGACGAATGAAGCCAAACTACAAGAAAGGGGACTACACAGGAATGAGGAACTACCTGAACGGGGTTCAGTGGAACAGAGAACTGGCAGGGAAGCCAGTTAATGAGATGATGGAATATGTAGCAACAAAATGCAAGGAGGCTGAGGAGAGGTTTGTACCCAAGGGTAACAGGAGTAATGAAAAAGCCAGGATGAGCCCATGGTTTACCCAAAGGTGCAGGGAGGCAAAAACCAAGTGTGCTAGGGAATGGAAGAAATATAGAAGGCAAAGGACCCAGGAGAATAAGGAGAACAGTCGTAGAGCCAGAAACGAATATGCACAGATAAGAAGGGAGGCCCAAAGACAATATGAAAATGACATAGCAGCGAAAGCCAAATCTGACCCGAAACTGTTGTACAGCCACATCAGGAGGAAAACAACAGTCAAGGACCAGGTAATCAGGCTAAGGAAGGAAGGAGGAGAGACAACAGGAAATGACCGTGAAGTATGTGAAGAACTCAACAAGAGATTCAAAGAAGTGTTCACAGAGGAGACAGAAGGGACTCCAGAAAGACGGAGAGGTGGGGCACACCACCAAGTGCTGGACACAGTGCACACAACCGAGGAAGAAGTGAAGAGGCTTCTGAGTGAGCTAGATACCTCAAAGGCAATGGGGCCAGATAACATCTCCCCATGGGTATTGAGAGAGGGAGCAGAGGCGCTATGTGTACCCCTAACAACAATATTCAATACATCTATCGAAACAGGGAGATTGCCTGAGGCATGGAAGACAGCAAATGTAGTCCCAATCTTTAAAAAAGGAGACAGACATGAAGCACTAAACTACAGACCAGTGTCACTGACATGTATAGTATGCAAAATCATGGAGAAGATTATCAGGAGAAGAGTGGTGGAACACCTAGAAAGGAATGATCTCATCAACAGCAGCCAGCATGGTTTCAGGGACGGGAAATCCTGTGTCACAAACCTACTGGAGTTCTATGACATGGTGACAGCAGTAAGACAAGAGAGAGAGGGGTGGGTGGATTGCATTTTCTTGGACTGCAAGAAGGCGTTTGACACAGTTCCACACAAGAGATTGGTGCAAAAACTGGAGGACCAAGCAGGGATAACAGGGAAGGCACTACAATGGATCAGGGAATACTTGTCAGGAAGACAGCAGCGAGTCATGGTACGTGGCGAGGTGTCAGAGTGGGCACCTGTGACCAGCGGGGTCCCGCAGGGGTCAGTCCTAGGACCAGTGCTGTTCCTGGTATTTGTGAACGACATGACGGAAGGAATAGACTCTGAGGTGTCCCTGTTTGCAGATGACGTGAAGTTGATGAGAAGAATACACTCGATCGAAGACCAGGCAGAACTACAAAGGGATCTGGACAGGCTGCAGACCTGGTCCAGCAATTGGCTCCTGGAGTTCAATCCCACCAAGTGCAAAGTCATGAAGATTGGGGAAGGGCAAAGAAGGCCGCAGACGGAGTACAGTCTAGGGGGTCAGAGACTACAAACCTCACTCAAGGAAAAAGATCTTGGGGTGAGTATAACACCAGGTACATCTCCTGAAGCGCACATCAACCAAATAACTGCTGCAGCATATGGGCGCCTAGCAAACCTCAGAACAGCATTCCGACATCTTAATAAGGAATCGTTCAGGACCCTGTACACCGTATACGTTAGGCCCATATTGGAGTATGCGGCACCAGTTTGGAACCCACACCTAGCCAAGCACGTAAAGAAACTAGAGAAAGTGCAAAGGTTTGCAACAAGACTAGTCCCAGAGCTAAGAGGTATGTCCTACGAGGAGAGGTTAAGGGAAATCAACCTGACGACACTGGAGGACAGGAGAGATAGGGGGGACATGATAACGACATACAAAATACTGAGGGGAATTGACAAGGTGGACAAAGACAGGATGTTCCAGAGATTGGACACAGTAACAAGGGGACACAGTTGGAAGCTGAAGACACAGATGAATCACAGGGATGTTAGGAAGTATTTCTTCAGCCACAGAGTAGTCAGTAAGTGGAATAGTTTGGGAAGCGATGTAGTGGAGGCAGGATCCATACATAGCTTTAAGCAGAGGTATGATAAAGCTCACGGCTCGGGGAGAGTGACCTAGTAGCGATCAGTGAAGAGGCGGGGCCAGGAGCTCGGACTCGACCCCCGCAACCTCAACTAGGTGAGTACAACTAGGTGAGTACATGCACACACACACACACACACACACACACACACACACACACACACACACACACACACACACACACACACACACACACACACACACACACACACACTCTCTCTCTGCAACAAGACATCTGATAGTGTACCACACAAGAGGCTGGGATAAAAACTAGGGATGAAGGGAGGAATAACAGTGAACGTACTCTGCTGGGAGGAATAACAGTGAGTGTACTATACTGGGAGGGATGACAGTGAATGTACTCTGCTGGGAGTAATAACAGTGAATGTACTCTACTGGGAGGGATAACAGTGAATGTACTCTGCTGGGAGGAATAACAGTGAAGTACTATTCTGGGAGGGGTAACAGAGAATGTACTCTGCTGGGAGGAATAACAGTGAAGTACTATTCTGGGAGGGGTAACAGAATGTACTCTGCTGGGAGGAATAACAGTGAATGTACTATACTGGGAGGGATAACAGTGAATGTACTCTGCTGGGAGGAATAACAGTGAATGTACTATACTGGGAGGGATAACAGTGAATATACTCTGCTGGGAGGATAACAGTGAATGTACTATACTGGGAGGGATAACAGTGAATGTACTCTGCTGGGAGGATAACAGTGAATGTACTATACTGGGAGGGATAACAGTGAATGTACTCTGCTGGGAGGGATAACAGTGAATGTACTATACTGGGAGGAATAACAGTGAATGTACTACACTGGGATTAATAATAGTGAATGTACTCTGCTGGGAGGAATAACAGTGAATGTACTATACTGGGAGGGATAACAGTGAATGTACTCTGCTGGGAGGGATAACAGTGAATGTACTATACTTGGAGGAATAACAGTGAATGTACTATACTGGGATTAATAACAGTGAATGTACTCTGCTGGGAGGAATAACAGTGAACGTACTATACTGGGAGGGATAACAGTGAATGTACTATACTTGGAGGAATAACAGTGAATGTACTATACTGGGATTAATAACAGTGAATGTACTCTGCTGGGAGGAATAACAGTGAACGTACTATACTGGGATTAATAACAGTGAATGTACTCTGCTCGGAGGAATAACAATGAATGTCCTGTACTGGGAGGCATAACAGTGAACGTACTCAAATTCAAATTCAAAGTTTATTCTCTATAAGGATTACAATGCTGAGTTTACAGAATTTGGTTATTGTGTGGTTTACATGTAGTAAAATAATAATTACAGAGTGTACCACTAGAACACCTAGCATGGCTAGGAATTTCGGGCAGACTTAGTTTAATTCTTAATTTTAAAATATTACAAAATTATGAGGTAAGTTGGTATTATGGCTAAGTGACTAAATGTAAAGTAAAAGGACACAAGTGCAACTAATGTGACATTTATTGTGGCAACGTTTTGCTCTCCAGGAGCTTTATCAAGCCATGGCTTGATAAAGCTCCTGGAGAGCGAAACGTTGCCACAATAAATGTCACATTAGTTGCACTTGTGTCCTTTTACTTTACATATTGTCGGTAATTCTACCAACTTTATTACAATAAGTGACTAAATACTAGTTTGTGAGTTTAGCAATGTGAATGCTTTTGTTTTGGTACTATACATAGTTTCAGTATTGGAGTATCACAGGCCAACTTATGACTAGTTAAGATTCATTATTTTGAGATTGAGATTGATATTTCTGTTTATGGTCAAATGAGTGAGTGAGTGTAAGTGTGAACCACCAGGTGGTATTCGTGTAGTAGTTGACGGGGTGTATCAGGGAGATAAGATGTTTTCTAATGGTAGTTTTGAAGGTGATGAATGTGTCTGCAGTTCTGAGTTCTCAGGTAGGGTGTTCCAGATTTTAGGGCCTTTGACATACATTGAATTTTTGTAAAGCTTTAGTCGGACACGGGGAATGTCGTAGAAATGTTTGTGTCTGGTGTTATGCCTGTGGGTTCTGTCACAACTATCAAGAAAGCATTTTAGGTCAAGGTTGATATTGGAGTTTAAGATCCTGTAGATGTAGATTGCACAGTAGTAAGTGTGGATGTACTGAACAGGGAGTAAGTTTAGATCTATGAAGAGTGGGGGGGTGTGTTGCCAGGGATGGGATTTAGTGATTATTCTTACTGCAGCTTTTTGTTGGGTTATTATTGGCTTTAGGTGTGTTGCTGCAGTTGATCCCCAAGCACAAATAGCATAGGTGAGGTATGGATAAATAAATGAGTGGTATAGTGTGAGAAGGGCATTTTGCGGCATGTAGTATCGTATCTTGGAGAGGATCCCAACCGTTTTGGATACTTTTTTGGTTATGTGTTGGATATGGGTGCTGAAATTCAGGTTGTTCTCAAGGTATAGGCCTAGGAATTTGGCCTCATTATGTCTGGTAATTAGAGTGTTGTCGATCTTAATGTTAATTTGTGCATCTCCTGCTCTGCTACCAAACATAATATGGTAGGTTTTGTCAGTGTTAAGTGTAAGTTTATTGGCTGTCATCCAGGTCGATATTTTGATCAGCTCCTCGTTAACAATGGTGTTGAGGGTGGCAAGATTAGGGTGAGAGATGACATAAGTCGTGTCGTCAGCAAAGAGAATGGGTTTCAGGTGTTGGGATACGTTGGGATACGTTTGGATACTGTGCTCGGAGGAAAAACAGTGAATGTTCTGTACTGGGAGGCATAACAGTGAACGTACTCTGCTCGGAGGAATAACAGTGACTGTACTCTGCTGGATCTAAGAGTAACTTAGGGCAAGATAATAAAGAGTGACTCAGGAGAGAGGTGTTGATAAATGAGACACTTGTGTAGCATTTGGGAATCTTTATGGTGTCCCGTGGCTGGGTTGGTAGCACACTTGACTCCCACATTGAAATCCGTGTTTCAATCCCCGGTATGGGTGGAACCATTATTGTATGTTTCCCTAAGACACCTGCAGTCACTTCACCTAGCAGTAAGTAGGTACCTGAGTGTTAGTGGACTGCTGTAGGTGGCATCCTGGAGACATACAGTAGCGCCCCACTTTTCGGCGTTTTGCCTTACGGTGTTTTGCTAATACGGCGATGTCAAATTATGACCAAAACTTTCTGTACCGCAAGTGGTCTTTCAAGTACGGCGCAGACCACCCGGTTTGTTTACATTCTCCATATGCACATCCCTCTATTATGTAATAATAATCACTCTTGGGCACATTAAATGTCTAAATTTATGTCAATATAGACATTTTCACTAACCCATCTATGATATTTTCTTTAAAATTATATAAGAAACATGTTACATGGTACAGTGGACCTCAGCATAACGATATTAATCCGTTCCTGAGAGCTCATTGTTATGTGAAATTATCATTATGCGAATGAATTTTCCCCATAAGAAATAATGGAAATCAAATTAATCCGTGCAAGACACCCCAAAGTATGAAAAAAAAAATTTTACCACATGAAATATTAATTTTAATACACACAAACTGAAAA
Source organism: Cherax quadricarinatus (assembly GCF_038502225.1). NCBI lineage: Eukaryota > Metazoa > Arthropoda > Malacostraca > Decapoda > Parastacidae > Cherax > Cherax quadricarinatus. The sequence continues at coordinate 7,979,615 of NC_091387.1, forward strand.
AGGCATGCACAATTACATGACACTTACCTTTATTGAAGATCTGGTGATGATTGATGGGATGGGAGGAGGAGAGAGTCTTAGTGTTTAGAAGGGGAATCCCCTTCCATTAAGACTTGAGGTGTCAAGTCCTTTTCTGGGGTTACTTCTCTTCTTCTTTTAATGCCACTAGGACCAGCTTCAGAGTCACTGGACTTCTGTCGCACAACATGTCTGTCCATAGTGGCCTGTACCTCTCGTTCCTTTATGACTTCCCTAAAGTGTTTCACAACATTGTCAGTGTAATAGTCACCAGCACGGCTTGCAATAGCTGTGTGAGGGTGATTTTCATCCATAAAGGTTTGCACTTTCAGCCACATTGCACAGATTTCCTTAATCTTTGTAGTAGGCAACTTCTTCAATTTCTCTCTCCCCTCCTCCGAACCAGTTTCCTCAGGTCTGGCCTCTTGCTCTTGAAGTTGATCTAGCAGCTCATCAGTGGTTAGTTCTTCATTGTCCTCCTCCACCAACTCTTCCATATCATCCCCACTAACCTCCAACCCCAAGGACTTTCCCAATGCCACAATGGATTCCTCAACTGGCATACTCCTCTCAGGGTTAGCCTGAAATCCTTCAAAATCCCTTTGGTCTACACATTCTGGCCACAGTTTCTTCCAAGCAGAGTTCAAGGTCCTCTTAGTCACTCCCTCCCAAGCCTTACCTATAAGGTTTACACAATTGAGGATGGTAAAATGATCTTTCCAAAACTCTCTTAGAGTCAGTTGAGTTTCTGAGGTCACTACAAAGCACCTTTCAAACAGAGCTTTTGTGTACAGTTTTTTGAAGTTTGCAATAACCTGCTGGTCCATGGGCTGCAGGAGAGGAGTGGTATTAGGAGGCAAAAACTTCACCTTAATGAATTTCATGTCCCCATAAAGTCGCTCTGCCACGTCTGTAGGATGACCAGGGGCATTGTCTAACACCAGGAGGCACTTAAGGTCTAATTTCTTTTCAGTTAGGTAATCTTTCACATTGGGGGCAAATGCATGGTGTAACCAGTCATAGAAAAAGTCCCTAGTGACCCATGCCTTACTGTTTGCCCTCCACAGCACACACAAATTAGCCTTGAGGATATTCTTTTGCCTGAACGCTCTGGGAGTTTCTGAGTGATACACTAATAAAGGCTTCACTTTGCAATCACCACTAGCATTGGAACACATCAACAGAGTAAGCCTGTCTTTCATAGGCTTATGTCCTGGGAGTGCCTTTTCTTCCTGAGTAATGTAGGTCCTGCTTGGCATTTTCTTCCAAAACAGGCCTGTTTCATCACAATTAAACACTTGTTCAGGTTTCAGTCCTTCACTGTCTATGTACTCCTTGAATTCCTGCACATATTTTTCAGCTGCTTTGTGGTCTGAACTGGCAGCCTCACCATGCCTTATCACACTATGTATGCCACTACGCTTCTTAAATCTCTCAAACCAACTTTTGCTGGCCTTAAATTCACTCACATCATCACTAGTTGCAGGCACTTTTTTAATTAAATCCTGATGCAACTTCCTAGCCTTTTCACTTACGATCACTTGAGAGATGCTATCTCCTGCTATCTGTTTTTCATTTATCCATACCAATAAGAGTCTCTCAACATCTTCCATCACTTGCGATCTCTGTTTCGAAAACACAGTTGAACCTTTGGCAAGAACAGCTTCCTTGATTGCCGTTTTCTTGGAAACAATAGTAGCGATGGTTGATTGGGGTTTATTATACAACCTGACCAGCTCGGAGACACGCACTCCACTTTCATACTTAGCAATGATCTCTTTCTTCATTTCTATAGTAATTCTCACCCTTATTGCTGTAGGGTTGGCACTAGAAGCTTTCTTGAGGCCCATGGTCACTTATTTTGGAGATAAAATCACCAAAAACACTGTAATAATACGAAATATTCCGATTGTATGCTTGGATGTTACCGCGGAGGCTGGCTGGTAAACAATGCCACTGGCGGAACATGTGAGGCTGGCTCAGGCCGCACATTAGACGCGTCTCGGACGAACAGCGTTGAGCGGGTTTTTTAGCAGTATGCAGAGGCAAAATCTTAGCGATAAAATGTATCGGTATGCAGATTTAACGTTATGTAAGGCCAACGGTATGCGGGGGTCCACTGTATATAAACATGCTGTTTATATACTAAGGAGGTGCGGTTGCCGGGCGGAGGGAAAACATTGTGTAATACTAATAATAATCATTCTTGGGCACATTAAATGTCGTATTTTATGTTAATATAGACATTTTCATTAATCCATCTATTATATTTTCTTCAAAATTGCGTAAGAAGCATGTTACGTAACATATATATATTTTATGTTTGTAGATGAATGGTTCAGAGAACCGACATGTTGATAAATTAGACACATGTGCAACTCTTGGGTATCTTTATTGAGGAAACGTTTCACCACACAGTGGCTTCATTAGTCCATACGTAGGAGAAACTTGAAGAACAGGAGGAGAATGAGGTAATCAGTCCCTCAACCTTGAGTCGATGTGGTCAGTCCATCAATCTTGAATAGAATACGGCATATGAGCGGAGAAGCAGCTTATAAACCGTATGGCAGGAGAGGTGCAGCAGTCATAGGTCGTGTCACATTTGTTCAATGTGGAAGTGGGTCGTGCCCAAGAATTAGGCAAGCGAAGAATTCCTAAGTATTAAGATCCCAAGAAGTTGCAGTGTCTGACAGATTTGTAGATGAATGGTTCAGAGAACTGACATGTTGATAAATAAAGATACCCAAGAGTTGCACATGTGTCTAATTTATCATTTTATGTTTATATACTACGGAGGTGTGGTAGCCGGGCGGAGGGAAAACATTACATCACTCCCCTTAATACATAATGCTTTTGTTTACAATTCTCAGCTTGAATTATTCATTATTTCTCCCTTTGTTGAATTATTCATTACTTCTCATTTTGTTTATGATGACATCTAAAAGTAGTTATTGAAACGAATAAAGTCAGTGAACATGGTATGTCAAGGGTAATATGGCTATGGGCCTCATTAAATATCATGTAGCTATGTTTGTAGGTGTAAGTATGTAGCCCAAGCGGACTACATACTTACATTATTATTATAACTGATACGTATGTGTACCTGTACTTAAGTAAACTTACACATTGTGCTGGCATGCAGGTACAATTTAACCCTTAACCCTTTGAGGGTCGACAGGCCCTCTCCGAAACTCGTTCTCAGGGTCGGCCAAATTTCAAAAAAAAAAAAAATTATTTTTTCTTATGAAAAAATAGAGTTTTTTTTTCTAAACATTATAGGATAAACAAAAAAAATTTACCATCAATACTTACGGAGATATGGATGCATGAAGTTTGCAGAAAATGAGCCGCGTATGGCAACAGCGGCGACTGCCGCTCACCCGGTAAACTTTGATTTACTTGTATTTGAAGGTTTGTTGTTTTTTTCACTATTTTATTTTTTCACATAACTTATGTGGCCTATGAGACCAAAGTAAGGTGCAATGTACATATATACACTCGTTGTATACAACACAATAAGCACACAAACATAATTATCAATATATTGTTTACAAAACTTGTTTACAAAAACAAACAATACAAAACATTGTTTATTATTATTGTTCTATAATATATATACCAATATACAGTCACTGAACATATTTCTATTAGTTCTGCAGCTTGTGGAACTCTGAAACATGGTGTCATACACAATGGTGTTTTATCTTTCTCCCTAATTCTATCTCTTTCAATCTGTCTCTCTCTTTCTATCTGTCTGTCTATCTCTGTCTCACAGGTACACATAAATACAAGTATACATAGTATAAATTACCTAGGATAACCCAAGAAACCCAGACAAAGTGCTATACTCTGCTTGAAGATGTGAGTAAAAGTGATGACGCAGTCTTGTGGCTCTCTGAGACAGAGAGCTAGACGGATAGACAGATAGACAGGGAGCTTGACAGACAGGCAAATAGACAGACAGAAATGTTAGTATACCAGCAAAAACAAAGGGAGGGCGATGTTCATCTCATCTTTTGGCATCAGCTCTACCCTCATTTACCCTCATCAAACGTCAGCACTTATCAGATGTTATCTCCCCTTATCTTGTTACTGTCATGGGTGAACATTTATTATTACATATTATTATTATTACCTATTATTATTATTATGTATTATTATTATTATGTATTATTATTATTATGTATTATTATTATTATGTATTATTATTATGTATTATTGTTATCATTACGTATTCTTCTTCTTCCTCCTCCTCCTCCTCCTCCTCTTCCTCCTCCTCCTCCTCCTCCTCCTCTTCTTCCTCCTCCTCCTCCTCTTCTTCCTCCTCCTCCTCTTCTTCCTCCTCCTCCTCCTCCTCTGCCTCCTCCTCCTCTTGCCTCCTCCTCCTCTTGCCTCCTCCTCCTCTGCCTCCTCCTCCTCTGCCTCCTCCTCCTCCTCCATTCTTGGAACAAGTTTGAAGAGCTTGTAGTTCATAATCACTATCACTATCATCACCAATGCTCACATCTGAGTCTGGGATTTTGGAAAATAGGAGTTTCCTTTTTGATTCTGGTACAACTGAACGACGGCCCAGCACCAGAGGTGGAAGGCTGTGGGTTGTCTTTGTTTTCCTCACTATTACCCATATTATGGTCATTAGTTTCAGTCAAAACCTCACCAGAACCTTGAAACTCATCTTCACTGTCACTTCCATCTGTATTAGAACTGTCACTGGGGAACAAAAGTGTCCCAATTCCCCGAGGAGTGAGGAACTTCTTACCGCAGGGCACGGTGGAAATTGTGTACTATGATGGCATTCCCACAATGCACCACTGGGTCCCAGATTTTTTTCCTACTGCGCACACCCACCACACAGACCCATTCTCTCACATCTAGGCTTATCAGCCTTTTCCTGCGAGATTTGAGGCCGCTAGAAACGGTCCAAACAGATCGACGTTCAAATTCGTAATGCTACAAAAGTAGATCTACTTTTTTTTACATATTTTCAAATATAACAAAAAAAAATGTACATAAAAGTCTTTTTTTACACGTTTTCAAATGTAAAACAAAAAAGAAGATCTACATTTTTTTACGTACTTTCAGATGTTGAAAAAACGTATACTATATACGTTTGGACCATTTAAGGGTTAAAATAACTAAGAGTGTCTTATTAGTCTTGAAGATGCCATATTAATAATGATAATAATAATAATAATAACAATAATAATCGCTCTACGGAGCATTAAATACAGTGGACCCCTGCCTAACGATCTGCTCCCAACTCAACCAATTATGTAAGTGTATTTTTGTAAGTGCTTTTGTAGGTGTATTTTTTGGGGTCTGAAACGGACTAATCTAATTCACAATATTTCTTATGGGAACAAATTCGGTCTATAACGGCACCCAAACAGACTTCTGGATTGAAATAATATCGTTAGGCGGGGTTCCACTGTATTGTATAAAATGTTAATATAGACATTTTGCGTAATCCATCTAAATACACCCCACAGTAGAATAAATTAACATAAATTTGAGTTGTGGTAGCCAGGTGACTTGTAGGACTTGTGGTAGCCAGGCAACTTGCAGGACTTGTGGTAGCCAGGCAACTTGTAGGACTTGTGGTAGCCAGGCAACTTGCAGGACTTGTGGTAGCCAGGCAACTTGTAGGACTTGTGGTAGCCAGGCAACTTGTAGGACTTGTGGTAGCCAGGCAACTTGTAGGACTTGTGGTAGCCAGGCAACTTGCAGGATTTGTGGTAGCCAGGCAACTTGTAGGACTTGTGGTAGCCAGGCGACTTGTAGGACTTGTGGTAGCCAGGCAACTTGTAGGACTTGTGGTAGCCAGGCAATTTGTAGGACTTGTGGTAGCCAGGCAACTTGTAGGACTTGTGACAAAAACTAGATGCATTCATCTGGTTTGTTTACATTATGTGTGGGTGGGATGGGGAGGGCTGCCCTTCCTGGCTACCCATACTTCCCAACCTGACTTTATACAAATAAAACTCACCTCTCACCCTACATTAAGACTGCAAATATTTTAAGGTAATTAATGAGTGTACTATATATGCATTTTATCGCTCTAGGGAGCTTAATGATGTAGTACGTATAAGTGGCCAAGCAGAATGCCATACCTCCCACACGACTTTCTACAAATACTTTTCACCTCTCACCCTACATTAAGACCATTAACCCTTTCAGGGTCCAAGGCCCAAATCTGGAGTCACGCACCAGTGTCCAAGATATTTCAAAAAAAAAATTTGTTATTTTTTCTTGTGAAATCGTAGAGAATCTTTTTGTGAAGGTAATAAAACAAAAAGTACGAAAATTGGTGGAAAATTGATGAAATTATGCTCTCGCGAATTTTGATGTGTCAGCGATGTTTACGAATCGGCGATTTTGCCGACTTTGACTCCCATTTTAGGCCAATTACATTATTCCAATCAACCAAATTCTTAGCTATTTCACTAGTATTACTTCTATTCTATCGATTGAGCACAAGAAATCGCCAAGTCAACTGTTTCAACTACAAAATAAAGTGATCGGAAATTGTTAATTTGGCCAATTTAACACAAAGTTCAAAATATTCCAATTTCAAAATAGGGTCCAGAATGAACAATGTAGGCATTCCTGGCACTGAACTAACATTTAATCTGTTCATTAGTTATGTTTTGAGGCTTTACAAATAAATTCCATTTTGATTTTTTATTCACATAATGAATTTTTATTCACACCAAAAAATAGAAGATTTACTGTTATGCAATACTGTAATAATTGTATAAATATCATCACCATATTTGTGAATGTATATTAGACCCACCAGCTGATGTGTATTAGACGTGTGAGGTCGTTTGTTTACTCTTGAATATCGGCAAAAATTTAACATTTCCGCTATTTTGAGCTCAGTTTCAAGCCATTTCCAATGCTAAAACCAATCAAAATCATCTCTATTTCTGTAATATGTCTTCCATTCTATCAAATGAGACCAAGAAATCGCAAATACAACTATAAAAAACATACGAAAAAACACTGCAAAGTTGCTGTTTTAATCGAAAAATCATGATTTCATTTTTTTTCTCTCATTATGCACAGTGTGCTGCAGGATCTGTTTTATGTGGTGCACACATACCACATAGATGTATTCTCTCATATCTAGGCCCAAATGTACCACTCACAGTTTATCAGAGTGAGCTGAGCTCATGGAGTAGATCTACGGTTTGGACCCTGAACGCAAAGCCGTAGATCTACGGGACGGACCCTGAAAGGGTTAAACTACAAATATTTCAAGGTAAGTAATGCGTGTACTGTATATGCATTTTATTGCTCTAGGGAGCTTTAACCCTTTGGCTGTTTCGGTCATATATATACGTACATCTTACGAGCCACCGTTTTTGATGTATGCATATATATACTCATAAATTCTAGCAGCTTCAATTCAAGCAGGAGAAAGCTGGTAGGCTCACATGTGAGAGAATGGGTCTGTGTGGTCAGTGTGCACCATATAAAAAAAATCCTGCAGCACACAGTGCATGAGAAAAAAAAATCCGACTTTTTTTTTTTTTTAATTAAAATGCCGACTTTGTGGTCTATTTTCGTATAGTATTTATGGGTGTATTCTCGTTTTCTTGATCTCATTTGATAGAATGGAAAACCAATCAAAATCACCTCTAGAAATAGAGGTGATTTTGATTGGTTTTACTATAAAAAGAACCTTGAAATGGAGCTCAAAGTAGGGGAAATGTTTGATTTTTGCCAATGTTCAAAAGTAAACAAATGATGTCATTGTCCAATAAATGTCCAAGTAGCCATTCTAATATGCAGTCATGAATGGGTTGACATTATTTATACAATTATTACAATACAGTGGACCCTCGACCAGCGATGGCATTGATTAACGATAAATCTGACTAGCGATACGTTTTATCGCAAAAATTTTGCCTCGATTAGCTCTAAAAAACTCTACCAACACTATTCCTTCCATCTGAGACGTGTCCACTTCTGGCCAGTGTTTACAAGCCAGCCAGCCACCGCAGTCGCTTCCAAGCATACAATCGGAACATTTCATATTATCACAGCCTTTTTAGTGATTGCACCTGCAAAATAAGTCACCATGGGCCCCAAGAAAGCTTCTAGTGCCAACCCTACAGCAAAAAGGGTGAGAATTACTATGGATATGAAGAAAGAGATCATTGCTAAGTATGAAAGTGGAGTGCATGTCTCCGAGCTGGCCAGGCTGTACACAAAACCCCAATCAACCATCACTACTATTGTGGCCAAGAAAACGGCAATCAAGGAAGCTGTTCTTGCCAAAGGTGCAACTATGTTTTCGAAACTGAGATCGCAAGTGATAGAAGATGTTGAGAGACTGTTATTGGTATGGATAAACGAAAAACAGATAGCAGGAGATAGCATCTCTCAAGCGATCATATGTGAAAAGGCTAGGAAGTTGCATGACGATTTAATTAGAAAAATGCCAGCAACTAGTGATGATGTGAGTGAATTTAAGGCCAGCAAAGGTTGGTTTGAGAGATTTAAGAATCGTAGTGGCATACATAGTGTGATAAGGCATGGTGAGGCTGCCAGTTTGGACCAAAAAGCAGCTGAAAAATATGTGCAGGAATTAAAGGAGTACATAGACAGTGAAGGACTGAAACCTGAACAAGTGTTTAATGGTGACACTGACAATGTTGTGAAACACGTTAGGAATGTCATAAAGGAACGGGAGGTACAGGCCTCTATGGGCAGATATGTTGTGCGACAGAGGTCCAGTGACTCAAGCTGGTCCTAGCGGCATTAAAAGAAGGGAAGTAACCCCGAAAAAGGACTTGCCACCTCAAGTCCTAATGGAAGGGGATTCCCCTTCTAAACACTAAGACCATCAACACACTCCCCTCTTCCCATCCCATCAATCATCACCAGATCTTCAATAAAGGTAAGTGTCATGTAACTGTGCATGTCTTCTTCAGTTTGTGTGTATTAAAATTAATATTTCATGTGTTAAAATTTTTTTTTTTTCAATACTTTTGGGTGTCTTGCACGGATTAATTTGATTTCCATTATTTCTTATGGGGAAAATTAACTTGACTAACGATTATTTTGACTAACGTTGAGCTCTCAGGAATGGATTAATAGCGTTAGTCGAGGGTCCACTGTATTGCAGTAGTCTGCATAACAGTAAATCTTCTATTTTTTGTTAGAATAAAAATTCAAAATAGAAAGCAAGAGTAATATCAGAGGGGCCTAGAGACATGACTGATGAGCAAAGAAAATGTTATTTTAGAGCCAGGAATGTCTGCATTGTTCATTCTGGACCCTATTTTGAAATTGTCATATATTCTTAATTTTCATGAAATTGGCCAAACTGCAAATTTCTGACCACATTATTGGGTAGTTGAAATTGGTAAATGGGCAGTTTCTTGTACAGGTCCTCCATCACAAATCTGGCATCATTGAGACCTGTAGTGTGCCGGATTACTGAGTTTGCCAAATTACAGAGTGGTTAGGTTAGAATACGCTTAATAAAATTAACCAAGTTGACTTACACAAAGTTCATTGAACATCGGCAAAAATCGAACATTTCCGCTACTTTGACCTCAATTTCAAGGTACTTTTCGTCATGAAAGCAGTCAAAATCATGTCTATTTCTGTAATATATCTTCCATTCTATCATATGAGTCCAAAAAAATGAGAATACAACCATAAAAACCATACAAAAATATACTGCAAAGAGGCGGCTAATGGTCGAGAAGTTAACTCCCTTATTTATCGTCCGTCTTTTTTATTTTTGTTGTACGTTAAGAAGCATCTTTCTATCATACATTGCCAAAGCTTCAATGAGACAGCCCAACAAACAACCGAGAAAAAAAATATTTACCAAAAATCATGGCAAGCCCAAGCCAGGTACTGGAAATAAGTCACTTTGTCTGACTTTTCTGGGTTATCCTAGGTTCTCTATACATACACTGCTATGTATGATAATCTATGTAACTGTATTTGTGTATACCTGAATAAACTTATTTACTTCTAGTCTGTCAACTGAGTATAAGAAACCGCCCATTCACTTATTTCAACTACCCAATAAAATGGTCAGAAATTGGCAATTTAGCCGATTTCACACAAATTTCAACAGATGTCAATTTCAAAATAGGATCCAGAATAAACAATGCAGACATTCCTGGCACTAAAATAACATTTTCTCTGTTCATTAGTCACAGCTCCTGGCCTCTCTTATATTACTCTTGCTTACCATTTGGAATTTTTATTAACAAAAAAATAGAAGATTTACTGTTATGCTGACTGGTGCATTATTGTAATAATTGTATAAATAATGTCAAGCCATTCTTTACTGCGTACTGGAATTTAGACTGGCAGGCGGACAGGTATTGGACGGTGACGTCATTTGTTTACTCTTGAGCTTCGCTAAAGAATAGAACATTTTCGCTACTGTGAGCGCAATTTCAAGGTACTTTTCGTCATGAAAGCAGTCAAAATCATATCTATTTCTGTAATATATCTTTCATTCTATCAAATGACACCGAAAAAAATGAGAATATAACCATAACAACCATACAAAAATATATACCGCTAAGCTGAGAAATGAACTCTGCTAATGTCTGCTGAGAGAGTGAACTCTGCTATTAACAAGTTATAGGTCTGAATAGGATAGCAGATGAACAAGGAGGCTTTAGGAAAGGTAGGGGGTGTGTGGACCAGGTGTTTACAGTGAAACATATAAGTGAACAGTATTTAGATAAGGCTAAAGAGGTCTTTGTGGCATTTATGGATTTTTCAGATGTTGCAAGTGTATGGTGTAGGAGGTAGGTTACTGAAAGCAGTGAAGAGTTTTTTCTAGTTTTGGTGTACGTGAAGAAGTATCTTTCCATCATACATTGTCCAAGTTTGAATAAGATAACCCCACAAACAACTGAGAAAATAATAATAATACAGTGGTCCCTTGTTTTTTGTAATTAATCCGTTCCTGGAGCCGTTACTATAAACGAAATTTACAATTTACGAATCAATTTTCCCCATAAGAAATAATGTAAATATAATAAATCTGTTCCTGACACCCAGAAGTATTAAAACAAAAAAATTTTTTACATGAAATATACATGTAGTACATAAACAATACAATGGGAAATGATGAATGAAACATTAACAGCATAACACTTATCTTTATTGGAGATTCTTCTTAGTGTATGGGAGACTGGAGGAGGAGAGAGAGTGGATTGTTTATAGTTTGGAAGGGGAATCCCCTTCCATCAACACCTCAGGTACCAATTGCTTTTCTGGGGTTGCTTCTCTTCTCTGTTTCTTAATGCCACTAGGACCACCTTGAGAGTCACTGGAGTCCTGTCTCGCAAAATAACTGTGGAGAGAGCTCTGTTTCTGGCGTCTCTTTAACACTTCCCTAAAATGGCCCAAGACTTTGTCACTGTATATGTTGCCAACCTGGCTTGCAACAACCTTGTTAGGGTGATGTTTCTCCATAAAGCTTTCCATCTTACCCCACATAGTAAAAATCTCTTTAATTTCTGAAGGCACCTTCTTCCATCTCTCTTCCTCCTCCTCTGCAGCAAGATTCTGAGCTGCGATGTGTTGCTCTTCCTGCTGAAGCTCTTGCAGCTCCTCAGTGGTGAGCTCTTCATTGTGGTCTTCCACCAATTCTTCCACATCCTCCAAACTCACATCCAACCCCATGGAAGTTCCCAGTGCCACAATTGATTTTACAACAGATATAGGCTTATCAGGGTCAGTCCCAAACCCTTCAAAATCCCTCTTGTCGACACAATCTGGCCACAGTTTTCTCCAGGCAGAGTTCAAAGTCCTGGTAGTCAATCCCTCCCAAGCCATACCTATAAGGGTTATGCAATGGAGGATGCTGAAGTGTTCTCTCCAAAATTCCCTTAAGGTCAAGCGAGTGTCTGTGGTCACAGTCAAGCACCTGTGAAACATTGCTTTTGTGTAGAGTTTTTTAAAGTTTGCAATGACCTGCTGGTCAATGGGCTGGAGGAGAGGAGTGGTATTTGGGGGCAAGAACTTTACTGTGATGAACCCAAACTCCTCGAAAATTAGGTCATCCAAGTTTGAAGGATGAGCAGGTGCATTGTCCATTACTAGCAGGCACTTGAGATCCAATTTCTTTTCCAGGAGATACTCCTTCACACTATAATAATCTTTATTTACTACAAGTACATGTACATGGTATACAGTCCTAGCTGACAACAATGACATACTACTACATAGAAAGCCACTTGTTATGCTGAGCATGTCGGGCAAATTAGGTCAGTGTCCCAGGATGCGACCCACACCAGTAGACTAACACCCAGGTACCCATTTTACTGATGGGGAACATAGACAACAGGTGGAAAGAAACATGCCCAATGTTTCTACTCTGGCTGGGAATCGAACCCAGGCCCTCGCCGTGCGAAGCGAGAGCGTTAACCACCAGGCCACCAGAGCCCCAACACTTCATTGAACCACTCGACGAAAATTTCCCTCGTGACCCATGCCTTACTATTACATTTCCAAAACACACACAATTTACTCTTCATAACATTGTTTTTCCTGAACACTCTGGGATTTTCAGAATGGTACACTAGTAATGGCTTCGCTTTGAAATCCCCACTAGCATTAGCACAGAGCATTAGCGTCAGCCTGTCTTTCATAGGCTTGTGTCCTGGCATTGCCTTTTCCTCTTGTGTAATGAAGGTCCTCTTTGGCATTTTCTTCCAAAAGAGGCCTGTTTCGTCACAATTGAACACTTGTTCAGGTTTCAGTCCTTCAGCCTCTATGTACTCCTGGAATTCATGCGCATATTTTTCCGCCGCCTTGTGGTCCGAACTGACAGCCTCACCATGCCTTACCACACTGTGTATGCCAGTACGGTTCTTAAATCTCTCAAACCAGCCTTTGCTGGCCTTAAATTCACTCACATCACCACTATTTGCAGGCAATTTCTTTACCAAATCGTCATGCAACTGCCTAGCCTTTTCACAAATAATCGAAGTCATAAGAGTATCTCCTGCTAATTGTGTCTCATTTATCCACACCAATAATAACTTCTCAACCTCTTCCAGTACTGGTGATCTCATTTTTGTCAGCATAGTTACCCCCTTTGTAACAACAGCTTCCTTGATTTCATTTTTCTTGGCCACAATGGAACATAAGGTTGTGTAGGGTTTTTTATATATCCTGGACAGTTCGGCCACACTTGTACCACTTTCATATTGTTCTATGATGGTTTTCTTAAATTCAATCGTATTTCTCACCTTCTTTACCACAGGCTTGGCACTAGGAGCTTTCTTTTGAGGCATGGTAGCTTATTTAGTACTTGCAAGCACTAAAATAAATGGAATATTATGAAATATTTCGCTGGAGCACGTGAGGGGACCTTCGCTCACTGGTAAACAATGCCAGACTGGCTGCCGCCACGGCTCACGCCGTGGGTATGCGTCTGGGACGAATTACGACTCGCGAGTCAATTTATGAAAAGCGAGTCCATGTTTATACGAAAATAACCCTATGATTGGCGAAATTTATGATTGCCGGGAACTACGAAAAGCGAGGGACCACCGTAATATCTTTATTTACTACAAGTACATGTGCAAGGTATACAGGCCTTGCTGACATCAGTGACATACTACTGTATAGAAAGCCCCTTGTTATGCTGAGCATTTCAAGAAAATTAGGTCAGTGTCCCAGGATAACACCCACACTAGTCGGTTAACACCCAGGTACCCATTTACTGATGGGTAAACATAGACAACTGGTGTAAAGAAACACGCCTGTTTCTACCCTGGCTGGGAATCGAATATTTACCAAAAATCATATATAGCTAACCCAAGCCAGGTACTAAAAATAACCCACGTTGACTTTTTTTGGGTTATCCTAGGTTCTTTGCACATATGCTGCTATGTGTGATACTCTATATAGAGAAAATAACTTTTGTTTCCGGTTTATGGTGCAGTACGAGTGTATATCACAGTTAGCCCTGTGCTACACTCCGTTTTCTCTAATATAAGCCACCAAGACAAGGATAGGAGAATGGTATTTGTATACCATATCCTCTTCATACCTCCGTCGAACTGCTCGGTATTATGCCAGATATTATTCATTCTGGAGTATTTAACATGTTTATGTTATTTATATTGTTTATTATATCATATTAGATCAATTGTGATAGGCAAATAAGCTGTAGTGTTCATATTAGCGTAATAATAAAGCATATTCTCCAGCTTCATGAGACTGAGCTCATGGCAGCCGACAGTGGCTTCAAAGCCACCTTATCTTTATTGGATAATGTACTGTGTAGGTGCTTTACATAATGAGAAGCATTTCTTTTATTCGTTGGAACCACGGCTAGGGCTAAAAGTAAGCAGGTTAAAACAATACCTGGAGTTTACCTGGAGAGAGTTTCGGGGGTCAACGCCCCCGCGGCCCGGTCTGTGACCAGGCCTCCTGGTGGATCAGCACCTGATCAACCAGGCTGTTGCTGCTGGCTGCACGCAAACCAACGTACGAGCTACAGCCCGGCTGATCAGGAACTGACTTTAGGTGCTTGTCCAGTGCCAGCTTGAAGACTGCCAGGGGTCTGTTGGTAATCCCCCTTATGTGTGCTGGGAGGCAGTTGAACAGTCTCGGGCCCCTGACACTTATTGTATGGTCTCTTAACGTGCTAGTGACACCCCTGCTTTTCATTGGGGGGATGTTGCATCGTCTGCCAAGTCTTTTGCTTTCGTAGTGAGTGATTTTCGTGTGCAAGTTCGGTACTAGTCCCTCTAGGATTTTCCAGGTGTATATAATCATGTATCTCTCCCTCCTGCGTTCCAGGGAATACAGGTTTAGAAACCTCAAGCGCTCCCAGTAATTGAGGTGTTTTATCTCCGTTATGCACGCCGTGAAAGTTCTCTGTACATTTTCTAGGTCGGCAATTTCACCTGCCTTGAAAGGTGCTGTTAGAGTGCAGCAATATTCCAGCCTAGATAGAACAAGTGACCTGAAGAGTGTCATCATGGGCTTGGCCTCCCTAGTTTTGAAGGTTCTCATTATCCATCCTGTCATTTTTCTAGCAGATGCGATTGATACAATGTTATGGTCCTTGAAGATGAGATCCTCCGACATAATCACTCCCAGGTCTTTGACGTTGGTGTTTCGCTCTATTTTGTGACCAGAATTTGTTTTGTACTCTGATGAAGATTTAATTTCCTCATGTTTACCATATCTGAGTAATTGAAATTTCTCATCGTTGAACTTCATATTTTTTTCTGCAGCCCACTGAAAGATTTGGTTGATGTCCGCCTGGAGCCTCGCAGTGTCTGCAATGGAAGACACTGTCATGCAGATTCGGGTGTCATCTGCAAAGGAAGACACGGTGCTGTGGCTGACATCCTTGTCTATGTCGGAGAAAAAGAAATTGGAATGACTTATGCAGCAAGTAGCGCCACCAAACAGCACCAGCAGGTTGGTGTGGCGACCCTGGAAATTTGAAATTATGCTAGCCAAAATTTGTGCCGAATAACTGAAGGAACCGAATAACTGATTGTTGGATTTGTGATGGCGGACCTGTACTCAATCGACAGAAAAAATAGAGTTCTAAAGAAATAGCTATGAGTTTGGTCGATTGGAACAATGGAATTAGCTAAAAGTAGGGCTCAAAGTGGGCAAAATCACCGATTCGTAAATATCACATTCCAGCAGGTACTGGAGTTACTATCACAGTATAACATTCCAGCAGGTACCGGAGTTACTATCACAGTATAACATTCCAGCAGGTACTGGAGTTACTATCACAGTATAACATTCCAGCAGGTACCGGAGTTACTATCACAGTATAACATTCCAGCAGGTACCGGAGTTACTATCACAGTATAACATTCCAGCAGGTACTGGAGTTACTATCACAGTATAACATTCCAGCAGGTACCGGAGTTACTATCACAGTATAACATTCCAGCAGGTACCGGAGTTACTATCACAGTATAACATTCCAGCAGGTACTGGAGTTACTATCACAGTATAACATTCCAGCAGGTACTGGAGTTACTATCACAGTATAACATTCCAGCAGGTACTGGAGTTAGTATAATATTCCAGCAGGTACTGGAGTTAGTATAACATTCCAGCAGGTACTTGAGTTAGTCAGGAGTCAGGAATCGCGGGAAGAACTAAAAGCCATAAATGAAATCGAAAGAAACCCAAAGTATTTCTTCTCCTATGCCAAATCAAAATCGAGAACAACGTCCAGTATTGGGCCCCTACTTAAACAAGATGGGTCCTACACAGATGACAGCAAGGAAATGAGTGAGCTACTCAAGTCCCAATATGACTCAGTTTTTAGCAAGCCGCTAACCAGACTGAGAGTCGAAGATCAAAATGAATTTTTTATGAGAGAGCCACAAAATTTGATTAACACAAGCCTATCCGATGTTATCCTGACGCCAAATGACTTCGAACAGGCGATAAATGACATGCCCATGCACTCTGCCCCAGGGCCAGACTCATGGAACTCTGTGTTCATCAAGAACTGCAAGAAGCCCCTATCACGAGCCTTTTCCATCCTATGGAGAGGGAGCATGGACACGGGGGTCGTCCCACAGTTACTAAAAACAACAGACATAGCCCCACTCCACAAAGGGGGCAGTAAAGCAACAGCAAAGAACTACAGACCAATAGCACTAACATCCCATATCATAAAAATCTTTGAAAGGGTCCTAAGAAGCAAGATCACCACCCATCTAGAAACCCATCAGTTACACAACCCAGGGCAACATGGGTTTAGAACAGGTCCCTCCTGTCTGTCTCAACTATTGGACCACTACGACAAGGTCCTAAATGCACTAGAAGACAAAAAGAATGCAGATGTAATATATACAGACTTTGCAAAAGCCTTCGACAAGTGTGACCATGGCATAATAGCGCACAAAATGCGTGCTAAAGGAATAACAGGAAAAGTCGGTCGATGGATCTATAATTTCCTCACTAACAGAACACAGAGAGTAGTCGTCAACAGAGTAAAGTCCGAGGCAGCTACGGTGAAAAGCTCTGTTCCACAAGGCACAGTACTCGCTCCCATCTTGTTCCTCATCCTTATATCCGACATAGACAAGGATGTCAGCCACAGCACCGTGTCTTCCTTTGCAGATGACACCCGAATCTGCATGACAGTGTCTTCCATTGCAGACACTGCAAAGCTCCAGGCAGACATCAACCAAATCTTTCAGTGGGCTGCAGAAAACAATATGAAGTTCAACGATGAGAAATTTCAATTACTCAGATATGGTAAACATGAGGAAATTAAATCATCAGAGTACAAAACAAATTCTGGCCACAAAATAGAGCGAAACACCAACGTCAAAGACCTGGGAGTGATCATGTCGGAGGATCTCACCTTCAAGGACCATAACATTGTATCAATCGCATCTGCTAGAAAAATGACAGGATGGATAATGAGAACCTTCAAAACTAGGGAGGCCAAGCCCATGATGACCCTCTTCAGGTCACTTGTTCTATCTAGGCTGGAATATTGCTGCACACAAACAGCACCTTTCAAGGCAGGTGAAATTGCCGACCTAGAAAATGTACAGAGAACTTTCACGGCGCGCATAACGGAGATAAAACACCTCAATTATTGGGAGCGCTTGAGGTTCCTAAACCTGTATTCCCTGGAACGCAGGAGGGAGAGATACATGATTATATACACCTGGAAAATCCTAGAGGGACTAGTACCGAACTTGCACACGAAAATCACTCACTACGAAAGCAAAAGACTTGGCAGACGATGCACCATCCCCCCAATGAAAAGCAGGGGTGTCACTAGCACGTTAAGAGACCATACAATAAGTGTCAGGGGCCCGAGACTGTTCAACTGCCTCCCAGCACACATAAGGGGGATTACCAACAGACCCCTGGCAGTCTTCAAGCTGGCACTGGACAAGCACCTAAAGTCAGTTCCGGATCAGCCGGGCTGTAGCTCGTATGTTGGTTTGCGTGCAGCCAGCAGCAACAGCCTGGTTGATCAGGCTCTGATCCACCAGGAGGCCTGGTCTCAGACCGGGCCGCGGGGGCGTTGACCCCCGGAACTCTCTCCAGGTAAACTCCAGGTAATATAACATTCCAGCAGGTACTGGAGTTAGCATAACATTCCAGCAGGTACTGGAGTTACTATCACAGTATAACATTCCAGTAGGTACTGGAGTTACTATCACAGTATAACATTCCAGTAGGTACTGGAGTTACTATCACAGTATAACATTCCAGCAGGTACTGGAGTTACTATCACAGTATAACATTCCAGCAGGTACTGGAGTTACTATCATAGTATAACATTCCAGCAGGTGCTGGAGTTACTATCACAGTATAACATTCCAGCAGGCACTGGAGTTAGTATAATATTCCAGCAGTTACTGGAGTTA
Organism: Cherax quadricarinatus; assembly: GCF_038502225.1. NCBI lineage: Eukaryota > Metazoa > Arthropoda > Malacostraca > Decapoda > Parastacidae > Cherax > Cherax quadricarinatus. The sequence continues at coordinate 7,998,022 of NC_091387.1, forward strand.
GTATAACATTCCAGCAGGTACTGGAGTTACTATCACAGTATAACATTCCAGCAGGTACTGGAGTTACTATCACAGTATAACATTCCAGCAGGCACTGGAGTTACTATCACATTATAAGATTCCAGCAGTTACTGGAGTTAGTATAATATTCCAGCAGGTACTGGAGTTAGTATAACATTCCAGCAGGTACTGGAGTTAGTATAACATTCCAGCAGGTACTGGAGTTAGTATAACATTCCAGCAGGTACTGGAGTTAGTATAACATTCCAGCAGGTACTGGAGTTACTATCACACTATAACATTCCAGCAGGTACTGGAGTTACTATCACAGTATAACATTCCAGCAGGTACTGGAGTTACTATCACAGTATAACATTCCAGCAGGTACTGGAGTTACTATCACAGTATAACATTCCAGCAGGTACTGGAGTTAGTATAACATTCCAGCAGGTACTGGAGTTAGTATAATATTCCAGCAGGTACTGGAGTTAGTATAACATTCCAGCAGGTACTGGAGTTACTATCACGGTATAACATTCCAGCAGGTACTGGAGTTAGTATAAAATTCCAGCAGGTACTGGAGTTAGTATAACATTCCAGCAGGTACTGGAGTTAGTATAATATTCCAGCAGGTACTGGAGTTAGTATAATATTCCAGCAGGTACTGGAGTTACTATCACAGTATAACATTCCAGCAAGTACTGGAGTTACTATCACAGTATAACATTCCAGCAGGTACTGGAGTTACTATCACAGTATAACATTCCAGCAGGTACTGGAGTTAGTATAACATTCCAGCAGGTACTGGAGTTAGTATAATCCAGCAGGTACTGGAGTTAGTATAATATTCCAGCAGGTACTGGAGTTAGTATAACATTCCAGCAGGTACTGGAGTTAGTATAACATTCCAGCAGGTACTGGAGTTGCTATCACGGTATAACATTCCAGCAGGTACTGGAGTTAGTATAAAATTCCAGCAGGTACTGGAGTTAGTATAACATTCCAGCAGGTACTGGAGTTAGTATAATATTCCAGCAGGTACTGGAGTTACTATCACAGTATAACATTCCAGCAGGTACTGGAGTTGGAAATATAAACACATATGCAGTATAATGTGATCCTTTATTGACAACGTTTCGCCCACACAGTGGGCTTTTTCAAGTCACACGCAGATCTACCTGGGGTGGAAGGTACGGGAGTATTTATAGTCAGGTTCAGAATGTTGAGGTCAGGTGGAGAATGCTGCATCTGATGATCTACCGGGTGGGGTTATAGAGTCTTGGGTAGCTTGGCAGGGGTATTGGACAAAAAAGAGAGAAGCTTACGACGACGTTTCGGTCCGACTTGGACCATTGACAAAGTCACACTAACAGAGGTGGAGCAGGACGGCTATATATAGGCAGGAAGAGGTTGAGGTAGTAGTAGTAGTACAAGAATTGTATATAATACCGACAGGATGAAATGACACATGCACAACACCCGGGCATCCCCACCGTAGACGTGTGTCATGTGTGGCATGTGTCATTTCATCCTGTCGGTATTATATACAATTCTTGTACTACTACTACTACTACTACTACTACTACTACTACTACTACTACTACTACTACTACTACTACTACTACTACTACTACTACTACTACCACCTCTTCCTGCGTATATATAGCCGTCCTGCTCCACCTCTGTTAGTGTGACTTTGTCAATGGTCCAAGTCGGACCGAAACGTCGTCGTAAGCTTCTCTCTTTTATGTGCGGGTTATTTGTGTATCGTTCCAGTCACGGTATTGTGCCTTTTTGTTATTTATTTATGTATTGGACAAGTTGTGAGTAGACCTTCTGCAGTGTTCTATGTTCTTATGTGGGATAGCGATGAAGAAGTTTCTTGGCGAGTGGTTCAGCTATGTTATAGAAGCCATTGTTCTGGTTGAAATTGTTGGTTATAGAGATAAGAGATGATTCCAGGATTCTTCGGTATTGAGTGTTGTCTTCTGTGGCGATAAGTTTTGAGTTTCTGTAGTTAATTAAATGGTTGTGTGAATTGCGATGTACACAGGCATTCCTTGTATCGTCAGTCCTGCTTGCATATTGGTGTTCTGAAATACGTGTTTGGAGGTCTCTTGATGTTTCGCCCACATATAATTTGTTGGTCATTACAAGGGATTATGTATACCCCTGCAGAGGATGGAGGCTTGTCCTGTCTACTACTGGTGATGTCCTTGATGGTCGTTGTTGTGGAGGTAGATACTTGGAATGATGTATTGGAAAAGATGTTGGAAACATGTTTGACAATGGAGTTGGTGGGGAGGACTATGTATCTCTTCTCGGCAGTGTCTTGTCTGGGTGTGTTGAAGATGTTTAATGCCCGCCGTCTGCAGTCTCTGATGAAGTGACGAGGATAGTGGAGTTTAGAAAATACTTGTTCAATTATAGTGCATTCTTCCTCAAGGAACTCATTGCTGCAGATTCTGAGTGCATGCAGGAAGAAGCCTATAATTACACCACGTTTGGTTTTGGTGTCGTGGTGAGAGTAGAAGTGGAGAAGATCGTTTTGGTTGGTGGGTTTTCGATAGACTTTAAAACGAAGTTCGTGGTCAGCTTTGCAGAGCAGAACATCAAGGAAAGGAAGAGTGTTGTCGACTTCTTCTTCAAGTGTGAACTGGATTGAATCCTCGACCTGGTTGAGCTTGTCTTGGAGAGCTTGAACGTTGAAGCGTTTAGGAGTTATGAGGAGAATGTCGTCAACATAATGGAGCCAGGTGACAGACGAAGGAATAATGGTGGAGAAACGTTCGGCTTCTAGATGTTCCATGTATAGGTTCGCCAGGACTGCACTGAGTGGCGAACCCATGGGTAGTCCAAAAGTCTGCTGAAAGAGGTGATTTTCGAAAGAGAAACACGTAAAGCCAACACATAGTTCAACAAGGTCGATGAAATCGCTGGCTGGAATGGGAAGATCAAGTGAATCGTCAATTTTCCTGCGCAAGAGATCGATGGCTTGTGTAGTAGGTACTTTGGTGAATAGCCTTGACGTGACTTCCCTATTCACCAAAGTACCTACTACACAAGCCATCGATCTCTTGCGCAGGAAAATTGACGATTCACTTGATCTTCCCATTCCAGCCAGCGATTTCATCGACCTTGTTGAACTATGTGTTGGCTTTACGTGTTTCTCTTTCGAAAATCACCTCTTTCAGCAGACTTTTGGACTACCCATGGGTTCGCCACTCAGTGCAGTCCTGGCGAACCTATACATGGAACATCTAGAAGCCGAACATTTCTCCACCATTATTCCTTCGTCTGTCACCTGGCTCCGTTATGTTGACGACATTCTCCTCATAACTCCTAAACGCTTCAACGTTCAAGCTCTCCAAGACAAGCTCAACCAGGTCGAACCTTCAATCCAGTTCACACTTGAAGAAGAAGTCGACAACACTCTTCCTTTCCTTGATGTTCTGCTCTGCAAAGCTGACCACGAACTTCGTTTTAAAGTCTATCGAAAACCCACCAACCAAAACGATCTTCTCCACTTCTACTCTCACCACGACACCAAAATCAAACGTGGTGTAATTATAGGCTTCTTCCTGCGTGCACTCAGAATCTGCAGCAATGAGTTCCTTGAGGAAGAATGCACTATAATTGAACAAGTATTTTCTAAACTCCACTATCCTCGTCACTTCATCAGAGACTGCAGACGGCGGGCATTAAACATCTTCAACACACCCAGACAAGACACTGCCGAGAAGAGATACATAGTCCTCCCCACCAACTCCATTGCTAAACATGTTTCCAACATCTTTTCCAATACTTCATTCCAAGTATCTACCTCCACAACCATGAACATCAAGGACATCACCAGTAGTAGACAGGACAAGCCTCCATCCTCTGCAGGGGTATACATAATCCCTTGTAATGACTGCAACAAATTATATATGGGCGAAACATCAAGAGACCTCCAAACACGTATTTCAGAACACCAATATGCAAGCAGGACTGACGATACAAGGAATGCCTGTGTACAACATCGCAGTTCACACAACCATTTAATTAACTACAGAAACTCAAGACTTATCGCCACAGAAGACAACAGTCAATACCGAAGAATCCTGGAATCATCGCTTATCTCTATAACCAACAATTTCAACCAGAACAATGGCTTCTATAACATAGCTGAACAACTCGCCAAGAAACTTCTTCATCGCTATCCCACATAAGAACATAGAACACTGCAGAAGGTCTACTCACAACTTGTCCAATACCCCTGCCAAGCTACCCAAGACTCTATAACCCCACCCGGTAGATCATCAGATGCAGCATTCTCCACCTGACCTCAACATTCTGAACCTGACTATAAATACTCCCGTACCTTCCACCCCAGGTAAATCTGTGTGTGATTTGAAAAAGCCCACTGTGTGGGCGAAACGTTGTCAATAAAGGATCACATTATACTGCATATGTGTTTATATTTCCATTGTGTCGGTATTTTATACCACTTATTTCCAGGTACTGGAGTTAGTATAACATTCCAGCAGGTACTGGAGTTACTATCACAGTATAACATTCCAGCAGGTACTGGAGTTACTATCACAGTATAACATTCCAGCAGGTACTGGAGTTACTATCATGGTATAACATTCCAACAGGTACTGGAGTTAGTATAACATTCCAGAAGGTACTGGAGTTACTATCACACTATAACATTCCAGCAGGTACTGGAGTTACTATCACACTATAACATTCCAGCAGGTACTGGAGTTACTATCACACTATAACATTCCAGTAGGTACTGGAGTTAGTGTAACATTCCAGCAGGTACTGGAGTTACTATCACATTCCAGCAGGTACTGGAGTTAGGATAACATTCCAGCAGGTACTGGAGTTAGCATAACATTCCAGCAGGTACTGGAGTTATTATCACAGTATAACATTCCAGCAGGTACTGGAGTTAGTATAATATTCCAGCAGGTACTGGAGTTACTATTACAGTATAACATTCCAGCAGGTACTAGAGTTAGTATAACATTCCAGCAGGTACTGGAGTTACTATCACAGTATAACATTCCAGCAGGTACTGGAGTTAGTATAATATTCCAGCAGGTACTGGAGTTACTATCACAGTATAACATTCCAGCAGGTACTAGAGTTAGTATAACATTCCAGCAGGTACTGGAGTTAGTATAACATTCCAGCAGGTACTGGAGTTAGTATAACATTCCAGCAGGTACTGGAGTTAGTATAACATTCCAGCAGGTACTGGAGTTAGTATAACATTCCAGCAGGTACTCCAGCAGGTACTGAGTTACTATCACAGTATAACATTCCAGCAGGTACTGGAGTTACTATCACACTATAACATTCCAGCAGGTACTGGAGTATAACATTCCAGCAGGTACTGGAGTTACTATCACACTATAACATTCCAGCAGGTACTGGAGTTACTATCACAGTATAACATTCCAGCAGGTACTGGAGTTACTATCACACTGGAGTTAGTATAACATTCCAGCAGGTACTGGAGTTAGTATAACATTCCAGCAGGTACTGGAGTTAGTATAACATTCCAGCAGGTACTGGAGTTACTATCACAGTATAACATTCCAGCAGGTACTGGAGTTAGTATAACATTCCAGCAGGTACTGGAGTTACTATCACAGTATAACATTCCAGCAGGTACTGGAGTTACTATCACAGTATAACATTCCAGCAGGTACTGGAGTTAGTATAACATTCCAGCAGGTACTGGAGTTACTATCACAGTATAACATTCCAGCAGGTACTGGAGTTACTATCACAGTATAACATTCCAGCAGGTACTGGAGTTACTATCACAGTATAACATTCCAGCAGGTACTGGAGTTACTATCACAGTATAACATTCCAGCAGGTACTGGAGTTACTATCACAGTATAACATTCCAGCAGGTACTGGAGTTACTATCACAGTATAACATTCCAGCAGGTACTGGAGTTACTATCACACTATAACATTCCAGCAGGTACTGGAGTTACTATCACAGTATAACATTCCAGCAGGTACTGGAGTTACTATCACACTATAACATTCCAGCAGGTACTGGAGTTACTATCACACTATAACATTCCAGCAGGTACTGGAGTTACTATCACAGTATAACATTCCAGCAGGTACTGGAGTTACTATCACACTATAACATTCCAGCAGGTACTGGAGTTACTATCACACTATAACATTCCAGCAGGTACTGGAGTTACTATCACAGTATAACATTCCAGCAGGTACTGGAGTTACTATCACAGTATAACATTCCAGCAGGTACTGGAGTTACTATCACAGTATAACATTCCAGCAGGTACTGGAGTTACTATCACAGTATAACATTCCAGCAGGTACTGGAGTTACTATCACAGTATAACATTCCAGCAGGTACTGGAGTTACTATCACAGTATAACATTCCAGCAGGTACTGGAGTTACTATCACAGTATAACATTCCAGCAGGTACTGGAGTTACTATCACACTATAACATTCCAGCAGGTACTGGAGTTACTATCACACTATAACATTCCAGCAGGTACTGGAGTTACTATCACACTATAACATTCCAGCAGATTCTGCTGTTACCAACATATTTTATCCCCAGGATGCGACCCACAATAGCAGGTAGGGACACATGTACCAGTGTTTACTGCTGGGTAAGCAGGGGCAGCAGGAATACAATAGAACCTACCCATACATTTCTCCCTGCTAGGAAATCGAACCCAGGACCTTGCGGTTGTGAGTCTAATACTGTCACTAGTGGTCCTTGGGTAGGGAAGGACGGAGGAAGGGTAGACAAGTGTTAAGATAGGGTAGTCAGGTGTTAAGGGAGGGTAGACAATGTTAAGGGAGGGTAAAAGAGTGTTAAGGGAGGGTAGACAAGGGCTAAGGGAGAATAGACAGTGTTAAGGGAGGACAGACAAGGGAGGAAGGGTGCTGACAGAGGGAGGGTGATCATGGTGGTGCCCAGAGCCAACATAATAACATAAATTGAAAAAATACCCACCCAGACACACACACACACACACACACACACACACACACACACACACACACACACACACACACACACACACACACACACACACACACACACACACACACACATTCCATCCGTGACTCGACCCCTGGAACCATAATTAGGTGAGCATTCAGTAAGGAGTCATTAAGGACCTTGTATATCAGGTACATCAGGCCCATATTGGAGTATGCAGCACCAGTTTGGAACCTATACCTGGTCAAACACGTCAAGAAATTAAAGAACGTGCAAAGGTTTGCAACAAAACTAGTCCTGGAGCTAATGGGCATTTCCTACGAGGAGAGATTAAGGGAAATCAACCTGACGACACTGGAGGACAGGAGATACAGGGGGGACACGATAAACCTGGAGTTTACCTGGAGAGAGTTTCGGGGGTCAACGCCCCCGCGGCCCGGTCTGTGACCAGGCCTCCTGGTGGATCAGCCCCTGATCAACCAGGCTGTTGCTGCTGGCTGCACGCAAACCAACGTACGAGCCACAGCCCGGCTGATCAGGCTTAGAGGAATGGACAAGGTGGATAGGACTGGATGTTCCAGAGATGGGACACAGTAACAAGGGGACACAGCATCAAGGGCTCACAGCAACAAGGGGACACAGAAACAAGGGTCACAGCAACAAGGGTCACAGCAACAAGGGGTCACAGCAACAAGGGGTCACAGCAACAAGGGGTCACAGCAACAAGGGGACACAGAAACAAGGGGACACAGCAACAAAGGGTCACAGCAACAAGGGGACACAGAAAAAAGGGGTCACAGCAACAAGGGGACACAGCAACAAGGGGACACAACATCAAGGGGACGCAGCAACAAGGGGACACAACATCAAGGAGACACAGCAACAAGGGGACACAACATCAAGGAGACGCAGCAACAAGGGGACACAACATCAAGGGGACACAGCAACAAGGCGACACAGCAACAAGGGGACACAGCAACAAGGGGACACAGCAACAAAGGGGCACAGCAACAAAGGAAGACAGCAACAAGGGGACACAGCAACAAGGGGACACAGCAACACGGGGGCACAGCAACAAGGGGACACAGTAACAAGGGGACACAGTAACAAGGGGAGACAGTAACAAGGGGAGACAGTAACAAGGGGACACAACAACAGGGGGCACAGCAACAAGGGGACACAGTAACAAGGGGACACAGTAACAAGGGGTCACAACAAGGGGACACAGTAACAAGGGGACACAGCAACAAGGGGACACAGCAACAAGGGGACACAGCAACAAGGGGACACAGCAACAAGGGGACACAGCAACAAGGGGACACAGTAACAAGGGGACACAGCAACAAGGGGACACAGCAACAAGGGGACACAGTAACAAGGGGACACAGCAACAAGGGGACACAGTAACAAGGGGACACAGCAACAAAAGGACACAGCAACAAGGGGACACAGTAACAAGGGGACACAGTAACAAGGGGACACAGCAACAAGGGGACATAGCTACAAGGGGACACAGTAACAAGGGGTCACAGTAACAAGGGGAAACAGCAACAAGGGGACACAGTAACAAGGGGGCACAGTAACAAGGGGACACAGGAACAAGGGGACACAGTAACAAGGGGACACAGCAACAAGGGGACACAGCAACAAGGGGACACAGCAACAAGGGGACACAGTAACAAGGGGACACAGCAACAAGGGGACACAGTAACAAGGGGACACAGCAACAAGGGGACACAGCAACAAGGGGACACAGCAACAAGGGGACACAGTAACAAGGGGACACAGTAACAAGGGGACACAGCAACAAGGGGACACAGTAACAAGGGGACACAGCAACAAGGGGTCACAGCAACAAGGGGTCACAGCAACAAGGGGACACAGTAACAAGGGGACAAATCAACAAGGGGACACAGTAACAAGGGGGCACAGCAACAAGGGGTCACAGCAACAAGGGGACACAGTAACAAGGGGACACAGTAACAAGAGGACACAGCAACAAGGGGACACAGCAACAAAGGAACACTGTAACAAGGGAACACAATAACAAGGGGACACAGCAACAAGGGGACACAGTAACAAGGGGACACAGTAACAAGGGGACACAGCAACAAGGGGACACAGTAACAAGGGGACACAGCAACAAGGGGACACAGTAACAAGGGGACACAGTAACAAGGGGACAGCAACAAGAGGACATAGTAACAAGGGGACACAGTAACAAGGGGACACAGCAACAAGGGGACACAGTAACAAGGGGACACAGCAACAAGGGGACACAGTAACAAGGGGACACAGTAACAAGGGTTCACAGCAACAAGGGGACACAGCAACAAGGAGGCACAGCATCAAGGGGACACAGCAACAAGGGGACACAACAGAGGGAGACAACAAGGGGACATAGCAACAAGGGGACACAGCAACAAGGGGACACAGCAAGAGAGGGACACAGCAACAAGGGGACACAGCAACAAGGGGACACAGCAACAAGGGAACACTGTAACAAGGGGACACAGCAATAAGGGGACACAGCAACAAAGGGACACAGCAATAAGGGGACACAGCAACAAGGGGACACAGCAACAAGGGGACACAGCAACAAGGGGACACAGTCACAAGGGGACACAGCAACAAGGGGACACAGTAACAAGTGGACACAGCAACAAGTGGACACAACAACAAGTGGACACAGTAACAAGGGGACACAACAACAAGGGGACACAGTAACAAGTGGACACAACAACAAGGGGACACAGCAACAAAGGGACACAGCAACAAGGGGACACAGCAACAAGGGGACACAGCAATAAGGGGACACAGCAACAAGGGGACACAACAACAAGGGGACACAACAAGGGGACACAGCAAAAAGGGGACACAGTAACAAAGGGACACAGTAACAAGGGGACACAGCAACAAGGGGACACAGTAACAAAGGGACACAGTAACAAGGGGACACAGCAACAAAAGGACACAGTAACAAGGGGACACAGCAACAAGGGGACACAGTAACAAAGGGACACAGTAACAAAGGGACACAGCAACAAGGGGACACAGCAACAAGGGGACACAGTAACAAAGGGACACAGTAACAAAGGGACACAACAACAAGGGGACACAACAACAAGGGGACACAGCAACAAGGGAACACAGCAACAAGGGGACACAACAACAAGGGGACACAACAACAAGGGGACACAGCAACAAGGGGACACATCAACAAGGGGACACAGTAACAAGGGGACACAGCAACAAGGGGACACAGCAACAAGGGGACACAGCAACAAGGGGACACAGCAACAAGGGGACACATCAACAAGGGGACACAGTAACAAGGGGACACAGCAACAAGGGGACACAGTAACAAGGGGACACAGCAACAAGGGGACACAGTAACAAAGGGACACAGTAACACAGTAACAAGGGGACACAGTAACAAAGAGACACAGCAACAAGGGGACACAACAACAAGGGGACACAACAACAAGGGGACACAGTAACAAGGGGACACAGCAACAAGGGGACACAGTAACAAAGGGACACAGCAACAAGGGGACACAGCAACAAGGGGACACAGTAACAAAGGGACACAGCAACAAGGGGACACAGCAACAAGGGGACACAGCAACAAGGTGACACAGTAACAAGGGGACACAGTAACAAAGGGGACACAGCAACAAGGGGACACAGTAACAAGGGGACACAGCAACAAGGGGACACAGCAACAAGGGGACACAGCAACAAGGGGACACAGTAACAAGGGGACACAGCAACAAGGGGACACAGCAACAAGGGGACACAGCAACAAGGGGACAGTAACAGACACAGCAACAAGGGGACACAGCAACAAGGGGACACAGTAACAAGGGGCACACAGCAACAAGGGGACACAGCAACAAGGGGACACAGCAACAAGGGGACACAGTAACAAGGGCACACAGAAACAAGGGGGACACAGTAACAAGGGGACACAGCAACAAGGGGACACAGCAACAAGGGGACACAACAAAAAGGAAACACAGCAACAAGGGGACACAACAACAAGGAAACACAGCAACAAGGGGACACAGCAACAAGGGGACACATCAACAAGGGGACACAGCAACAAGGGGACACAGCAACAAGGGGACACAGCAACAAGGGGACACAACAACAAGTAACAAGGGGACACAGCAACAAGGGGGCACAGCAACAAGGGGGCACAGCAACAAGGGGACACAGCAACAAGGGGGCACAGCAACAAGGGGACACAGCAACAAGGGGACACAGCAACAAGGGGACACAGCAACAAGGGGACACAGCAACAAGGGGACACAACAACAAGGGGACACAGCAACAAGGGGACACAGCAACAAGGGGACACAGCAACAAGAGGACACAGCAACAAGGGGACACAGCAACAAGGGGACACAGCAACAAGGGGACACAGCAACAAGGGGACACAGCAACAAGGGGACACAACAACAAGGGGACACAGCAACAAGAGGACACAGCAACAAGGGGACACAGTAACAAGGGGACACAGTAACAAGGGGTCACAAGTGAAAGTTGAAGACTCAGATGAGTCACAGGGATGTCAGGAAGTATTTCTTCAGTCACAGAGTTGTCAGGAAGTGGAACAATCTGGAGAGTGATGTAGTGGAGGCAGGATCCATACACAGCTTTAAAATAAAGCTCATGGAGCGGGGAAGGAGTGGACCTAGTGAAGAGGCGGGTCAAGGAGCTATAACTCGACCCCTGCAACCACAATTAGATGAGTACACACATGTATCAATACATATCAATAATAATTATAATAATAATAATAATAATCATGCAGGTATACATGTGTTATGAGGGTAATAAGCTGACGTTGAGATTTGGACGACTGGTAGTAGAGCGTACACACACAGCTGTGTGTACCACTGTGTGTACACACAGTGAGTGACAGCCACCTGTGTAAGCACGGGATAGAGAGAGAGAGAGAGAGAGAGGCAGAGAGAGAGAGAGAGAGAGAGAGAGAGAGAGAGAGAGAGAGAGAGAGAGAGAGAGAGAGAGAGAGGCAGAGAGAGAGAGAGAGAGAGAGGCAGAGAGAGAGAGGCAGAGAGAGAGAGAGAGGCAGAGAGAGAGAGAGGCAGAGAGAGAGAGAGGCAGAGAGAGAGAGAGGGAGAGAGAGAGAGAGAGAGACAGAGAGAGAGAGAGAGAGAGAGAGAGAGAGCCAGAGAGAGAGAGAGAGAGAGAGAGAGAGAGAGAGAGAGAGAGAGAGGCAGAGAGAGGGAGAGAGGCAGAGAGAGAGAGGCAGAGAGTGGCATGTTTATTCTGAAAAAGCTGGACCGTGGCCTCTCAGCCTGACCTTTCTACCTCCCTCCTTCCCTCTGTCAGCAGAGTTCCATCACTTGTCATACTAGTGGTATTACAACCATCCCGGGTCTTTAATAAACTCATCATTCGTGTTGGTAAACACTCCAGAGCAACACAAGGACCACAATGGTAACACGGTGACCCGTGGCCTGGTGGCAAAAGCTTTCCCCTTGATTATAATAATATTAATAATTCATACGGTGAGGGTCCGGGTTCGATTCCCGGCGACGGGGTGGAAACATTGGATGTGTTTCCTTACACCGGTTGTCTATGTTCACCCATCAGTAAAATAGGTACCTGGGTGTTAGTTACCTTACACCTGCTGTCACTGTTCACCTAGCATTAAGTAGGTACCTGGGTGTTAGTGGACTGGTGTGGGTGGCATCCTGGGTGTTAGTGGACTGGTGTGGGTGGCATCCTGGGTGTTAGTGGACTGGTGTGAGTGGCATCCTGGGTGTCAGTGGACTGGTGTGGGTGGCATCCTGGGTGTTAGTGGACTGGTGTGGGTGGCATCCTGGGTGTTAGTGGACTGGTGTGGGTGACATCCTGGGTGTTAGTGGACTGGTGTGGGTGGCATCCTGGGTGTTAGTGGACTGGTGTGGGTGGCAACCTGGGTGTTAGTGGACTGGTGTGGGTTGCATCCTGGGTGTTCGTGGAATCGTGTCAGGGCATCCTGGGGTGCTTAGTGTGGACTGGTGTGGGTGGCATCCTGGGGACAAATAAGTCGCCAGAAATGCTCTACATAACCAGGAACTTTCTATATAGTATGTCATAGGTGTGAACTATGGTCTGTATAAGTTGTATCTTGTACTGGTAGAAATAATTATTATTATTATGTTTGTGATGAAATAAGAGTACCTGGTTTCAAGATAAGATTTCGTTCGGATTTTTAACCCCGGAGGGTTAGCCACCCAGGATAACCCAAGAAAGTCAGTGCGTCATCGAGGACTGTCTAACTTATTTCCATTGTGGTCCTTAATCTTGTCCCCCAGGATGCCACCCACACCATTCGACTAACACCCAGGTACCTATTTGCTGCTAGGTGAACAGGACAACAGGTGTAAGGAAACGTGTCGAAATGTTTCCACCCGCCGGGAATCGAACCCGGGCCCTCCGTGTGTGAAGCGGGATCTTTAGCCACCAGGCCACAGGGCCACGTCTTTAAATTCGACCAGGAAAATAAAAATAATTCGGAAGGTTTGCCATTATATTGGAGTCTTACATTCATAATGAGGTACTGAGCACTGTAAATTATGTAGTCAAATATAGCCTGGAGAATTTGTATGTATCTAAAATGGATGTGGCAGATACTGTAATAGAAGGGAGATGCCTCCTAGCATACAAGAGGGGGATTGCCAGTAGACCCCTGGCTGTCTTTCAAGACCCCTGGCTTCCTTCAAGACCCCTGGCTGTCTTTCAAGACCCCTGGCTGTCTTTCAAGACCCCTGGCTTCCTTCAAGACCCCTGGCTTCCTTCAAGACCCCTGGCTGTCTTCAAGACCCCTGGCTTCTTTCAAGACCCCTGGCTGCCTTCAAGACCCCTGGCTGCCTTCAAGACCCCTGGCTGTCTTCAAGGCTCCTGGCTGTCTTCAAGACCTTTGGCTGTCTTCAAGACCCCTGGCTGTTTTCACGACCCCTTGTTGTCTTCACGACCTGGAGGGACAGAGGGAGAGATACATCATAATCTACACTTGGAAAATCTTGGAAGGAATGGTCCCAAATCTGCACACAGAAATCACTCCCTACGAAAGTAAAAGACTCTGCAGGCGATGCAAAATGCCGCCAATAAAAAGTAGGGGCGCCATTGGTACACTAAGAGAAAACACCATAAGTGTCCGGGGCCCAAAACTGTTCAACAGCCTCCCATCAAGCATTAGGGGAATTGCCAATAAACCCCTGGCTGCCTTCAAGAGAGAGCTGGACAGATACCTAAAGTCAGTGCCGGATCAGCCGGGCTGTGGCTCGTACGTCGGACTGCGTGCGGCCAGCAGTAACAGCCTAGTTGATCAGGCCCTGATCCATCGGGAGGCCTGGTCGTGGACCGGGCCGCGGGGGCGTTGATCCCCGGAATAACCTCCAGGTAACCTCCAGGTAAGAGGGAGCTGGACAGACACCTAAAGTCAGTACCTGACCAGCCGGGCTTTGGTCGGTCAGCAGTTACACCCTAGTTAATCAGACTCAAGAAATCGAGACACGATGGTCAAATGGACCATACCCGCGGGGGCGTTGAACCCGCGGATAGAGTCTCAAAACTCCAGCGATATACTGGAGTTATTGAGACTCTATGACCGCCGGTTCAATCCTGGTCCGGGATGTTATGACGTTAGAGATCAGACCTTGATGCACCACAACATAACAGAGATCCAGTCCAGCATAAATACTGGGCGTCTGACCCCCGAAACACCTTGGATATAAACTCGACAAGTTATTGTATTGACTCATATGCAACACGATCTGATCCGGTACACTAGATGTTATGACGTGTAGAGAGCGACACACAGTGACCAATATCATAACAGAGATCAGTTAGCATTACTGAAGTTGGCAGCAGCAGATGACTAGCACTGCAGTGTCTTGAGATGGGGATGGATATAACATAGAACTGTAGTGTCTTGGGAAGATGACATAGAACTGTACCAGTGTTTATTAACTGACACTTGGGAAGATGATATGCAACAGTTGGAACTGTATCTTGACTATTGATGATACTAGCATAGAACTGTACCAGTGTCTTGGGAAGATGAAGTGTCTTGGGAAGATGACTAGCATAGAACTGTACCAGTGTCTTGGGAAGATGACTAACATAGAACTGTACCAGTGTCTTGGGAAGATGACTAGCATAGAACTGTACCAGTGTCTTGGGAAGATGACTAGCATAGAACTGTACCAGTGTCTTGGGAAGATGACTAGCATAGAACTGTACCAGTGTCTTGGGAAGATGACTAACATAGAACTGTACCAGTGTCTTGGGAAGATGACTAACATAGAACTGTACCAGTGTCTTGGGAAGATGACTAGCATAGAACTGTACCAGTGTCTTGGGAAGATGACTAGCATAGAACTGTACCAGTGTCTTGGGAAGATGACTAACATAGAACTGTACCAGTGTCTTGGGAAGATGACTAACATATAACTGTACCAGTGTCTTGGGAAGATGACTAACATATAACTGTACCAGTGTCTTGGGAAGATGACTAGCATAGAACTGTACCAGTGTCTTGGGAAGATGACTAACATAGAACTGTACCAGTGTCTTGGGAAGATGACTAGCATAGAACTGTACCAGTGTCTTGGGAAGATGACTAGCAAAGAACTGTACCAGTGTCTTGGGAAGATGACTAACATAGAACTGTACCAGTGTCTTGGGAAGATGACTAGCGTAGAACTGTACCAGTGTCTTGGGAAGATGATTAGCATAGAACTGTACCAGTGTCTTGGGAAGATGACTAACATAGAACTGTACCAGTGTCTTGGGAAGATGATTAGCATAGAACTGTACCAGTGTCTTGGGAAGATGACTAGCATAGAACTGTGCCAGTGTCTTGGGAAGATGACTAGCATAGAACTGTACCAGTGTCTTGGGAAGATGACTAGCATAGAACTGTACCAGTGTCTTGGGAAGATGACTAGCATAGAACTGTACCAGTGTCTTGGGAAGATGACTAGCATAGAACTGTACCAGTGTCTTGGGAAGATGACTAGCATAGAACTATACCAGTGTCTTGGGAAGATGACTAACATATAACTGTACCAGTGTCTTGGGAAGATGACTAGCATATAACGGTACCAGTGTCTTGGGAAGATGACTAGCATAGAACTGTACCAGTGTCTTGGGAAGATGACTAGCATAGAACTGTACCAGTGTCTTGGGAAGATGACTAGCATAGAACTGTACCAGTGTCTTGGGAAGATGACTAGCATAGAACTGTACCAGTGTCTTGGGAAGATGACTAACATATAACTGTACCAGTGTCTTGGGAAGATGACTAGCATAGAACTGTACCAGTGTCTTGGGAAGATGACTAGCATAGAACTATACCAGTGTCTTGGGAAGATGACTAACATATAACTGTACCAGTGTCTTGGGAAGATGACTAGCATAGAACTGTACCAGTGTCTTGGGAAGATGACTAGCATAGAACTGTACCAGTGTCTTGGGAAGATGACTAGCATAGAACTGTACCAGTGTCTTGGGAAGATGACTAGCATAGAACTGTACCAGTGTCTTGGGAAGATGACTAGCATAGAACTGTACCAGTGTCTTGGGAAGATGACTAACATATAACTGTACCAGTGTCTTGGGAAGATGACTAGCATAGAACTGTACCAGTGTCTTGGGAAGATGACTAGCATAGAACTATACCAGTGTCTTGGGAAGATGACTAACATATAACTGTACCAGTGTCTTGGGAAGATGACTAGCATAGAACTGTACCAGTGTCTTGGGAAGATGACTAGCATAGAACTGTACCAGTGTCTTGGGAAGATGACTAGCATAGAACTGTACCAGTGTCTTGGGAAGATGACTAACATATAACTGTACCAGTGTCTTGGGAAGATGACTAGCATAGAACTGTACCAGTGTCTTGGGAAGATGACTAACATATAACTGTACCAGTGTCTTGGGAAGATGACTAGCATAGAACTGTACCAGTGTCTTGGGAAGATGACTAGCATAGAACTGTACCAGTGTCTTGGGAAGATGACTAACATATAACTGTACCAGTGTCTTGGGAAGATGACTAGCATAGAACTGTACCAGTGTCTTGGGAAGATGACTAGCATAGAACTGTACCAGTGTCTTGGGAAGATGACTAACATAGAACTGTACCAGTGTCTTGGGAAGATGACTAGCATAGAACTGTACCAGTGTCTTGGGAAGATGACTAGCATAGAACTGTACTAGTGTCTTGGGAAGATGACTAGCGTAGAACTGTACTAGTGTCTTGGGAAGATGACTAGCATAGAACTGTACCAGTGTCTTGGGAAGATGACTAGCATAGAACTGTACCAGTGTCTTGGGAAGATGACTAGCATAGAACTGTACCAGTGTCTTGGAAAGATGACTAGCATAGAACTGTACCAGTGTCTTGGAAAGATGACTAGCATAGAACTGTACCAGTGTCTTGGGAAGATGACTAGCATATAACGGTACCAGTGTCTTGGAAAGATGACTAGTATATAACGGTACCAGTGTCTTGGAAAGATGACTAGTATATAACGGTACCAGTGTCTTGGAAAGATGACTAGTATATAACGGTACCAGTGTCATGGAAAGATGAGATCACTGGTTCTCACATTATGTTCTAGACACATCCAGGGGCCGGACATCAACAACCTCCTGTTCCGTAACAGCTTTATTTTCAATATGGAGTTGATCTTCCATTTGTAGGTAAAACAGCACCAGTTCGTCGAAGCATTGATTCATTTGAACAATATCCAGGTGAAGTTTGAACCCTTTTCAAGCCGGACCTGTTCTTAACTCTTCCAAAAATGACGGTGGAGGAAATCTGTTTCTGTCCTTTAGATTTTCGTTTTTTTATAGTTCCTCGTTCCTGTCTTAAAGATCCTCATGCTTGTCTTCTAGATTCTTGTTCCTGTCTTCTAGACTCTAGTTCTTGTCTTCTAGATCCTCGTTTATCTTCTAGATTCTCGTTTCTTTCTTCTAGATCCTCCTCCTTGTCTAGATCATTCTTCCTGTCTTCTAGATCCTCCTTGTCTAGATCATTCTTCCTGTTTTCTAGATCATCGTTTATCTTCTAGATTCTCGTTTCTGTCTTCTAGATCCTCCTCCTTGTCTAGATCATTCTTCCTGTTTTCTAGATCATCGTTTATCTTCTAGATTCTCGTTTCTGTCTTCTAGATCCTCCTCCTTGTCTAGATCATTCTGTCTTTTAGATCCTCGTTTATCTTCTAGATTCTCGTTTCTGTCTTCTAGATCCTCCTCCTTGTCTAGATCATTCTGTCTTTTAGATCCTCGTTTATCTTCTAGATTCTCGTTTCTGTCTTCTAGATCCTCCTCCTTGTCTAGATAATTCTTCCTGTCTTCTAGATCATCGTTCCTGTCTTATAGATTAACCCTAAAGATGCTCGATAATATTTAGATCCGGCGATTGTGGAGCCACTCCAAGCGTTCAGTTTCCTGTCATGTTCTTGTGACAACGTTGAACAACTCTTGCAATGTGAATTGGATCATTATCCTCTTGAAAGGTAGCGCAAAAAGGGCCCTGTAAGGTTTTTAAATTATACAGTCACTGGACAGATCAATCAGCAAGTGTTCATGTTTTTTTGTCCAGCAGAGAAGATGCAGACTCGAGAGAGAGAGAGGCACTGCCTCCACAGGCGAAGACTGATAACAGATCTGTAAGGCGGCAAAATTTCTGATGCACGAAAGGAATCATTAGGGAAATAGGGAAGGTAGAGCGCAAAATGGATGGATCATAGAGTCCAGGAGAGACATAGAGCAATTAGTGTGGTGAGGAGTGAGGGACGTGAGGAGGGATGTGAGAGGTGAGGGAGGTGTCATAACTGGCACTGAGTGCCAGCATCCCGGGTTAGTGGTGGTGTTTATCAAGGACAATCACCAGTCAGGACCACTATCACCAGCATACACCACCACCATCACCACCATACACCACTACCATCACCAACATACATCAACATCACCAACATACACCATCACCAGCATACATCACCATAATCAACATATACCACCATCACCAACAGACACCACCACCAACAGACACCACCACCATCACCAACATACACCATCACCAACATACACCACCATCACCAACATACACCATCATACATCACTATCACCAACATACACCATCACCATCATACATCACTATCACCAACATACACCATCATACATTACTATCACCAACATACACCATCACCATCATACATCACTATCACCAACATACACCATCATACATCACTATCACCAACATGTTTAACACCCGGATATCTTTACTGTCGAGAGGTTTCGCCCACCATTACCTAAATCAACTCAAAACAGAAAATCTGTCCTGGGGACAGTAGAAGAGCAGTGAATCAGTCCCACAGCCTTGACAGGTGCTCAGTCCCTCACCAAGGATGAAACACAGGCATGAGGATGTAGTTACATATTTAAATTAAAAGTGATGTTGAGCAGTTGCAGCTGCCACTACAAGTGGTCGGGGCCCTGCTAATACAGAGGGACTGATCACTCAGTCTTGCACTATGCCTGACCGACCGTCTTGATGGAGGCACCTAGGTGTTACACATGTGATGAATTGACTATACACACAGGTATACACCGCCAGCATACACACACACACTGTACAACAATGGCAGCGCACGTACACAGGTCAGTTACCTGCGGGTGTGTACACACAGCAGATATGTACACACGACGACCTCACACCTGTGTACACCTGTCTTAACTCTTACTACTTGAGGAAGAACAAGGAGAACAAGAAGAGGAAGAACAAGGAGAACAAGAACCAGGAGAACATGAACACGGAGAACAATAAGAAGAATAAGAACAAGGAGAACAAGAACCAGGAGAACATGAACAAGGAGAACGACAAGAAGAATAAGAACAAGGAGAACAAGAGCCAGGAGAACATGAACACGGAGAACAACAATAAGAAGAATAACAAGGAGAACAAGGACCAGGAGAACATGAACAAGGAGAACAAGAACCAGAACAAGAATCAGAACAAGAACAGAACAATAATTAGAATAAGAACAAGGAGAACAAGGACCAGGAGAACATGAACAAGGAGAACAAGAACCAGAACAAGAACAGGAGAATAATTAGAATAAGAACAAGGAGAACAAGAACTAGGAGAACATGAACATGGAGAACAATAAGAATAAGAACAAGGAGAACAACCAGGAGAACATGAACAAGGAGAACATGAACACGGAGAATAAGAACAAGGAGAACATGAACACGGAGAATAACAAGAACAAGAACAAGGAGAACAAGAACAAGGAGAACATGAACAAGGAGAACATGAACAAGGAGAACATGAACACGGAGAATAACAAGAACAAGAACAAGGAGAACAAGAACAAGGAGAACATGAACAAGGAGAACATAAGAACATAAGAACATAAGAAAGGAGGAACACTGCAGGAGGCCTGCTGGCCCATACTAGGCAGGTCCTTTACAATTCATCCCACTAACAAAACATTTGCCCTACCCAATTTTCAATGCCACCCAAGAAATAAGCTCTGATGTGCAAGTCCCACTCAAATCCAACCCATCCCACTCATGTACTTATCCAACCTAGATTTGAAACTACCCAAAGTCCCAGCCTCAATAACCCAACTAGGTAGACTGTTCCACTCATCAACTACCCTATTTCCAAACCAATACTTTCCGATGTCCTTTCTAAATCTAAACTTATCTAATTTAAATCCATTACTGCGCGTTCTCTCTTGGAGAGACATTCTCAAGACCTTATTAATATCCCCTTTATTAATACCTATCTTCCACTTATACACTTCGATCAGGTCTCCTCTCATTCTTCGTCTAACAAGTGAATGTAACTTAAGAGTCTTCAATCTTTCTTCATAAGGAAGATTTCTGATGCTATGTATTAATTTAGTCATCCTACGCTGAATGTTTTCTAACGAATTTATGTCCATTTTGTAATACGGAGACCAGAACTGAGCTGCATAATCAAGGTGAGGCCTTACTAATGATGTATAAAGCTGCAGTATGACCTCTGGACTTCTGTTGCTTACACTTCTTGATATAAATCCCAGTAATCTATTTGCCTTATTACGTACGCTTAGGCATTGCTGTCTTGGTTTAAGGTTGCTGCTCACCATAACCCCCAAGTCCTTTTCGTAATCTGTATGGCTAAGTTCTACATCATTTAATTTATAAGTACTAGGGTTATGGGCACTCCCAAGCTTCAGAACCTTGCATTTATCTACATTGAACTGCATCTGCCACTTTTCTGACCAAGAATAGAGTTTGTTTAAATCCTCCTGAAGTTCCCTAACATCTACGTTTGAATCAATTATCCTACCTATCTTTGTGTCATCGGCGAATTTGCTCATATCACTAGTAATTCCCTCATCAAGATCATTGATATATATTATAAATAACAACGGGCCCAAGACTGATCCCTGTGGAACGCCACTTGTTACAGATCCCCACTCGGATTTAACCCCATTTATGGACACTCTCTGCTTCCTGTCAGTGAGCCATGACTCGATCCACGAGAGCACTTTTCCCCCAATGCCATGAGCTGCCACTTTCTTTAACAGTCTATGGTGCGGAACTCTATCAAAAGCCTTACTAAAATCTAGGTAAATAATATCAAATTCTTTATTGTGGTCAACAGCCTCAAAAGCTTTACTGAAGAAAGTTAATAAATTAGTTAGACAAGACCGGCCTCTTGTGAATCCATGCTGAGTATCATTAATCAAGCTATGCTTATCGAGATGGCTTCTTATAATCTCAGCTATAATTGACTCTAGTAATTTGCCTACAATTGAGGTCAGGCTTATTGGGCGGTAATTTGACGGTAACGACTTGTCCCCTGTTTTAAAAATAGGAGTTACATTAGCCATCTTCCACATATCAGACACTACACCTGTTTGAAGAGATAAATTAAAAATATTAGTTAATGGTTCACAGAGTTCCATTTTGCATTCCTTAAGAACCCTTGAAAAAACCTCATCAGGACCCGGCGACTTATTTTGCTTCAGTCTGTCTATCTGCCTCACAACCATCTCACTAGTGACTGTGATGTTACATAATTTATCTTCTTCTAGCCCACTGTAAAAATTAATTACTGGAATATTGTTAGTGTCTTCCTGTGTAAAAACTGAGAGAAAATAATTATTTAAAATCAAGCACATTTCATTCTCATTGTCAGTAAGGTGCCCATAGTTATTTTTAAGGGGACCTATCTTATCTCTAACTTTTGTTCTATAGACCTGGAAAAAACTTTTTGGGTTAGTTTTAGAATCCCTAGCAACTTTAATTTCATAGTCCCTTTTAGCTTTTCTTATCCCCTTTTTAATGTCCCTCTTAATGTCAATATACTGATTCATAAGATGACCCTCACCTCTTTTGATACGCCTATAAATTCCTTTCTTATGCCCTAGTAGATATTTGAGCCTATTATTCATCCATTTTGGGTCATTTCTATTTGATCTAATTTCTTTATATGGGATAAACGCTCTTTGAGCAGCATGTATAGTGTTCAGAAAACTGTCATATTGATAGCTCTCTTCGTTACCCCAGTCAACAGATGATAAGTGTTCTCTAAGCCCATCGTAATCTGCTAAGCGAAAATCTGGGACTGTTACTGAGTTATCGCTACTATCGTACTTCCATTCAATGCTAAATGTAATTGACTTGTGGTCGCTAGCACCCAGTTCCTCTGAAATTTCTAAATTATTAACAAGGGATTCATTGTTTGCCATAACTAAGTCAAGCAGGTTATTTCCCCTTGTAGGTTCTGTCACAAACTGCTTCAAAAAACAATCCTGAAATAATAAGAATAAGAACAAGGAGAACAAGAACACGGAGAATAATAAGAATAAGAACATGGAAAACAAGAATCAGAAGAACAGGAGAACAATAATTAGAATAAGAACAAAGAGAACAAGAATCAGAAAAAGAACAGGAGAACAATAGAATAACAAGGAGAACAAGAACCAGAACAAGAATCAGAGCATGAACAAGAGAACAATAATTAGAATAAGAACAAAGAGAACAAGAATCAGAACAAGAACAGGAGAACAATAATTAGAATAACAAGGAGAACAAGAACCAGGAGAACATGAACAAGGAGAACATGAACACGGAGAATAAGAACAAGGATAACATGAACACGGAGAATAACAATAAGAACAAGAACAAGGAGAACATGAACACGGAGAATAAGAACAAGGAGAACATGAACACGGAGAAAAACAATAAGAACAAGAACAAGGAGAACATGAACACGGAGAATAAGAACAAGGAGAACATGAACACGGAGAATAACAATAAGAACAAGAACAAGGAGAACATGAACACGGAGAATAAGAACAAGGAGAACATGAACACGGAGAAAAACAATAAGAACAAGAACGAGAACAAGGAGAACATGAACAAGGAGAACATGAACAAGGAGAACATGAACACGGAGAATAATAAGAATAAGAACAAGGAGAACAAGAACACGGAGAATAATAAGAATAAGAACAAGGAAAACAAGAATCAGAACAAGAACAGGAGAACAATAATTAGAATAACAAAGAGAACAAGAACCAGAACAAGAATCAGAACAAGAACAGGAGAACAATAATTAGAATAACAAAGAGAACAAGAACCAGAACAAGAATCAGAGCATGAACAAGAGAACAATAATTAGAATAAGAACAAGGAGAACAAGAACCAGAACAAGAATCAGAACAAGAATAGGAGAACAATAATTAGAATAACAAGGAGAACAAGAACAAGGAGAACATGAACAAGGAGACCATGAACACGGAGAATAAGAACAAGGAGAACAAGAACCAGAACAAGAATCAGAACAAGAATAGGAGAATAATTAGAATAACAAGGAGAACAAGAACAAGGAGAACATGAACAAGGAGACCATGAACACGGAGAATAAGAACAAGGAGAACAAGAACCAGAACAAGAACAGGAGGGAAAAACCCCGGGTCTTCTCTTTAAACTCAAAATATAATTAAAAAAAAAAGACCAAAATCCCAACTACAGCTGAAAATATTTTAATACCAGAGAGCAAAACAGGAACCATTAACAGAGAAAATGTGGTAGTGGGCAGAGGTGAGGAGCGGGGTGCCTCAAGTATATATGTTTACATCCAAAGTAATCCACGGTAGTGTAAGTGATTTACGAGGAACGTAAATGATTGTGTAACGAGGGGACACAGCAACAAGGGGACACAGTAACAAGGGGACACAGCAACAAGGGGACACAGTAACAAGGGGACACAACAAGGGGACACAGTAACAAGGGGACACAATAACAAGGGGACACAGCAACAAGGGGACACAATAACAAGGGGACACAGTAACAAGGGGACACAATAACAAGGGGACACAGTAACAAGGGGACACAATAACAAGGGGACACAGTAACAAAGGGACACAGCAACAAGGGGACACAGCAACAAGGGGACACAATAACAAGGGGACACAGTAACAAGGGGACACAATAACAAGGGGACACAGTAACAAGGGGACACAGCAACAAGGGGACACAATAACAAGGGGACACAGCAACAAGGGGACAATAACAAGGGGACACAGTAACAAGGGGACACAGCAACAAAGGGACACAATAACAAGGGGACACAGTAACAAGGGGACACAGCAACAAGGGGACACAACAACAAGGGGACACAGCAACTAGGAGACACAATAACAATGGGACACAGCAACAAGGGGACACAATAACAATGGGACACAGCAACAAGGGGACACAATAACAATGGGACACAGCATCAAAGGGACACAGCAACAAGGGGACACAGCAACAAGGGGACACAATAACAATTTCGACACAGCAACAAGGGGACACAGCAACAAGGGGACACAGCAACAAGGGGACACAATAACAAGGGGACACAACAACAAGGGGACACAACAACAAGGGGACACAGCAACAAGGGGACACAGCAACAAGGGGACACAGCAACAAGGGGACACAATAACAAGGGGACACAGTAACAAGGGGACACAGCAACAAGGGGACACAGCAACAAGGGGACACAATAACAAGGGGACACAGTAACAAGGGGACACAGCAACAAGGGGACACAATAACAAGGGGACACAGTAACAAGGGGACACAGTAACAAGGGGACACAGCAACAAGGGGACACAATAACAAGGGGACACAGCAACAAGGGGACACAGCAACAAGGGGACACAGCAACAAGGGGACACAGTAACAAGGGGACACAGCAACAAGGGGACACAGCAACAAGGGGACACAGCAACAAGGGGACACAGCAACAAGGGGACACAGCAACAATGGGACACAGTAACAAGGGGACACAGCAACAGGGGACACAGTAACAAGGGGACACAGCAACAAGGGGACACAGTAACAAGGGGACACAGCAACAAGGGGACACAGTAACAAGGGGACACAGCAACAAGGGGACACAGTAACAAGGGGACACAGCAACAAGGGGACACAGCAACAAGGGGACACAACAACAGGGGACACAGCAACAAGGGGACACAGCAACAAGGGGACACAGTAACAAGGGGACACAGCAACAAGGGGACACAGTAACAAGGGGACACAGCAACAAGGGGACACAGCAACAAGGGGACACAGCAACAAGGGGACACAGCAACAAGAGGACACAGTAACAAGGGGACACAGCAACAAGGGGACACAGCAACAATGGGACACAGTAACAAGGGGACACAGCAACAGGGGACACAGCAACAAGGGGACACAGCAACAAGGGGACACAGTAACAAGGGGACACAGCAACAAGGGGACACAGTAACAAGGGGACACAGCAACAAGGGGACACAGCAACAAGGGGACACAGCAGCAAGGGGACACATCAACAAGGGGACACAGCAACAAGGGGACACAGCAGCAAGGGGACACAGCAACAAGAGGACACAGCAACAAGGGAACACAGCAGCAAGGGAACACAGCAACAAGGGGGCACAACAACAAGGGGACACAGCAACAAGGGGACACAGCAACAAGGGGACACAACAACAAGGGGACACAGCAACAAGGGGACACAGCAGCAAGGGAACACAGCAACAAGGGAACACAGTAAAAAGGGGACACAGCAACAAGGGGACACAGCAACAAGGGGACACAGCAACAAGGGGACACAACAACAAGGGGACACAGCAACAAGGGAACACAGCAGCAAGGGAACACAACAAGGGGACACAGCAACAAAGGGACACAGCAACAAGGGGACACAGCAACAAAGGGACACAGCAACAAGGGGACACAGCAACAAGGGGACACAGCATCAGGGGAACACAGCAGCAAGGGAACACAGCAACAAGGGGACACAGCAACAAGGGGACACAGCAACAAGGGAACACAGGAGCAATGGCACACAGCAACAAGGGGACACAGCAACAAGGAGACACAGCAACAAGGGGACACAGCAACACGGGGACACAGTAACACGGGGACACAGCAACACGGGGACACAGCAACACGGGGACACAGCAACAAGGGGACACAGCAACAAGGGGACACAGCAACAAGGGGACACAGTAACAAGGGGACAACAGACACAGTAACAAGGGGACACAGCAACAAGGGGACACAGTAACAAGGGGACACAGGGGACACAGCAACAAGGGGACAAGGGGACACAGCAACAAGGGGACACAGCAACAAGGGGACACAGTAACAAGGGGGGGACACAGTAACAAGGGGACACAGTAACAAGGGGACACAGGGACACAGTAACAAGGGGACACAGCCACAAGGGGACATAGTAACTAGGGGACACAGCAACAAGGGGACACAGCAACAAGGGGACATAGTAACAAAGGGACACAGCAACAAGGGGACATAGTAACAAAGGGACACAGCAACAAGGGGACATAGGAACAAGGGGACAGGGGACACAGCAACAAGGGGACACAGCAACAAGGGGACACAGCAACAAGGGGACACAGCAACAAGGGGACACAGTAACAAGGGGACACAGCAACAAGGGGACACAGCAACAAGGGGACACAGCAACAAGGGGACACAGCAACAAGGGGACACAGCAACAAGGGGACACAGCAACAAGGGGACACAGCAACAAGGGGACACAGTAACAAGGGGACACAGCAACAAGGGGACACAGCAACAAGGGGACACAGTAACAAGGGGACACAACAACAGGGGACACAGCAACAAGGGGACACAGCAACAAGGGGACACAGCAACAAGGGGACACAGGGGACACAGCAACAAACACAGCAACAAGGGGACACAGCAACAAGGGGACACAGAAACATGGGGACACAGCCACAAGGGGACACAGCCACAAGGGGACACAGCAACAAGGGGACACAGTAACAAGGGGACACAGCAACAAGGGGACACAGCAACAAGGGGACACAGCAGCAAGGGGACACATCAACAAGGGGACACAGCAACAAGGGGACACTGCAGCAAGGGGACACAGCAACAAGAGGACACAGCTACAAGGGAACACAGCAGCAAGGGAACACAGCAACAAGGGGGCACAACAACAAGGGGACACAGCAACAAGGGGACACAGCAACAAGGGGACACAGCAACAAGGGGACACAACAACAAGGGGACACAGCAACAAGGGGACACAGCAGCAAGGGAACACAGCAACAAGGGGACACAGTAAAAAGGGGACACAGCAACAAGGGGACACAGCAACAAGGGGACACAGCAACAAGGGGACACAGCAACAAGGGGACACAACAACAAGGGGACACAGCAACAAGGGAACACAGCAGCAAGGGAACACAACAACAAGGGGACACAGCAACAAAGGGACACAGCAACAAGGGGACACAGCAACAAGGGGACACAGCATCAGGGGAACACAGCAGCAAGGGAATACAGCAACAAGGGGACACAGCAACAAGGGGACACAGCAACAAGGGAACACAGTAGCAAGGGAACACAGCAACAAGGGGACACAGCAACAAGGAGACACAGCAAC
Source organism: Cherax quadricarinatus (assembly GCF_038502225.1). Lineage (NCBI taxonomy): Eukaryota > Metazoa > Arthropoda > Malacostraca > Decapoda > Parastacidae > Cherax > Cherax quadricarinatus. The sequence continues at coordinate 8,026,041 of NC_091387.1, forward strand.
AAGGGGACACAGTAACAAGGGGACACAGCAACAAGGGAACACAGCAGCAAGGGAACACAGTAACAAGGTTACACAGCAACAAGGAGACACAGCAACAAGGGGACACAGTAACAAGGGGACACAGCATCAGGGGAACACAGCAGCAAGGGAACACAGCAACAAGGGGACACAGCAACAAGGGGACACAGCAACAAGGGAACACAGTAGCAAGGGAACACAGCAACAAGGGGACACAGCAACAAGGAGACACAGCAACAAGGGGACACAGTAACAAGGGGACACAGCAACAAGGGAACACAGCAGCAAGGGAACACAGCAACAAGGGGACACAGCAGCAAGGGGACACAGCAGCAAGGGGACACAGCAACAAGGGGACACAGCAACAAAGGGACACAGCATCAGGGGAACACAGCAGCAAGGGAACACAGCAACAATGGGACACAGCAACAAGGGGACACAGCAACAAGGGGACACAGCAACAACGGGGCACAGCAACAAGGGAACACAGCAGCAAGGGGACACAGCAACAAGGGGACACAGCAACAAGGGGACACAGCAACAAGGGGGCACAGCAACAAGGGAACACAGCAGCAAGGGAACACAGCAACAAGGGGACACAGCAACAAGGGGACACAGCAACAAGGGGACACATCAACAAGGGGACACAGCAACAAGGGGACACAGCAGCAAGGGGACACAGCAACAAGGGGACACAGCAGCAAGGGGACACAGCAACACAAGCAAGGGGAGGGGACACAGCAACAAGGGGACACAGCAAGGGGAACACAGCACAGGGAACACAGCAAGGGGACACAGCAACAAGGGGACACAGCAACAAGGGACACAGCAACAAGGGGACACAGCAGCAAGGGGACACAGCAACAGACACAGCAGCAAGGGGACACAGCAACAAGGGGACACAGCAAGGGGACACAGCAAGGGGACACAGCAACAAGCAAGGGGACACAGCAGCAAGGGGACACAGCAACAAGGGGACACAGCAGCAAGGGGACACAGCAACAAGGGGACACAGCAACAAGGGTACACAGCAGCAAGGGGACACAGCAACAAGGGGACACAGCAGCAAGGGGACACAGCAACAAGGGGACACAGCAACAAGGGGACACAGCAACAAGGGGACACAGCAACAAGGGGACACAGCAACAAGGGGACACAGCAACAAGGGGACACAGCAACAAGGGAACACAACTGGAAATTGAAGACTCAGATGAGTCACAGGGATGTTAGGAAATATTTCTTCGTCACAGAGTTGTCAGGAAGTGGAACAATCTGGAGAATGATGTAATGGAGGCAGGATCCATACATAGCTTTATGAAGAGGTATGATGGCGTTCATGAAACAGGGAGAGAGTGGACGTAGTAGCGACCAGTGAAGACGCGGGGCTAGGAGGTAAGACTCGACGCCTGCAACCACAGTTAGGTGAGCGCGCGCACACACACACACACACACACACACACACACACACACACACACACACACGCACGCACGAACGAACGAAGCATTAAACTACAGACCAGTGTCATTGACATGTATAGTATGCAAAGTCATGGAGAAAATTATCAGGAGGAGAGTGGTGGAACATCTACAAAGGAACGAGCTTATCAACGACAGCCAACACGTTTTCAGGGACGGGAAATCCTGCATCACAAACCTACTGGAGTTCTATGACAGGGTGACGACAGTAAGACAAGAGAGAGAAGGGTGGGTAGGTTGCATTTTCTTGGTCTGTAAGAAGACGTTTGACACAGTTCCACACAAGAGATTGGTGCAGAAGCTGAAGGACCAAGCAGGGATAACAGGGAAGGCACTACAGTGGATCAGGGAATACTTGTCAGGGAGACAGCAGCGAGTCATGGTATGTGGCGAGGTGTCAGAGTGGGCACCTGTGACCAGCGGGGTCCCACAGGGGTCAGTCCTAGGACCAGTGCTGTTTCTGGTATTTGTGAACTGAAGGAATAGACTCCAAAGTGTCCCTGTTTGCAAATGATGTGAAGTTGATGAGAAGAATTCAATCGGACGAAGACCAGACAGAACTACAAAGGGATCTGGACAGACTCCAGGCCTGGTCCAGAAACTGTCTCCTCCTTTGCCCTTCCCCAATCATGAAGATTGGGGAAGGGCAAAGAAGACCACAGACGGAGTACAGTCTAGGGGGCCAGAGACTACAAACCTCACTCAAGGAAAAAGATCTTGGGGTGAGTATAACACCAGGCACATCTCCTGAAGCGCACATCAACCAAATAACTGCTGCAGCATATGGGCGCCTAGCAAACCTCAGAACAGCATTCCGACATCTTAATAAGGAATCATTCAGGACCCTGTACACCGTGTATGTTAGGCCCATATTGGAGTATGCGGCACCAGTTTGGAACCCACACCTAGCCAAGCACGTAAAGAAACTAGAGAAAGTGCAAAGGTTTGCAACAAGACTAGTCCCAGAGCTAAGAGGTATGTCCTACGAGGAGAGGTTAAGGGAAATCAACCTGACGACACTGGAGGACAGGAGAGATAGGGGGGACATGATAACGACATACAAAATACTGAGAGGAATTGACAAGGTGGACAAAGACAGGATGTTCCAGAGATTGGACACAGTAACAAGGGGACACAGTTGGAAGTTGAAGACACAGATGAATCACAGGGATGTTAGGAAGCATTTCTTTAGCCACAGAGTAGTCAGTAAGTGGAATAGTTTGGGAAGCGGTGTAGTGGAGGCAGGATCCATACATAGCTTTAAGCAGAGGTATGATAAAGCTCACGGCTCATGGAGAGTGGCCTAGTAGCGATCAGTGAAGAGGCGGGGCCAGGAGCTTTGACCCGACCCCTGCAACCTGAACTAGGTGAGTACAACTAGGTGAGTATACACACACACACACACACACACACACACACACATACACACACACACACACACACACACACATCTAAGGGGAATGTCCTATGAAGAAAGGTTAAGGGAAATCGGTCTGACGACGCTGTAGGACAGAAGGGTCAGAGGAGACATGATAACTACATACAAAATACTGCGTGGAATAGACAAGGTGGACAAAGACAGGATGTTCCAGAGATGGGACACAGAAACAAGGGGCCATAACTGGAAGTTGAAGACCCAGATGTGTCTAAGGGATGTTAGGAAGTATGTCTTCAGCCACAGAGCTATCAGGAAGCTGAATAGTCTGGCAAGCGATGTAGTGGAGGCAGAAACTATACATAGTTCTAAGACGAGGTATGATAAAGCTCATGGAGCAGGGAGAGGGAGGTCCCTGCAACCACAGTTAGGTGAGTATACAATCACACTTCTCTCAGATGAACTTAAGGAAAATACACCATCGACCTTGACTCTTATTGGGAAACTCTTACCTCCAACACCATCCCCAGCAGCCCCCACCACCACCATCCCCAGCACCCCCCACCACCACCATCCCCAGCAGCCACCAACACCACCATCCCCAGCACCCCCCACCACCACCATCCCCAGCAGCCCCCAACACCACCATCCCCAGCAGCCCCCACCACCACCCTCCCCAGCACCCCCCACCACCACCATCCCCAGCAGCCACCAACACCACCATCCCCAGCAGCCCCCACCACCACCATCCCCAGAAGCCCCCACCACCACCATCCCCAGAAGCCCCCACCACCACCATCCCCAGAAGCCCCCACCACCACCATCCCCAGAAGCCCCCACCACCACCATCCCCAGCAGCCACCAACACCACCATCCCCAGCAGCCCCCACCACCACCATCCCCAGAAGCCCCCACCACCACCATCCCCAGAAGCCCCCACCACCACCATCCCCAGAAGCCCCCACCACCACCATCCCCAGCAGCCACGAACACCACCATCCCCAGCAGCCACCACCACCACCATCCCCAGAAGCCCCCACCACCACCATCCCCAGCAGCCACCAACACCACCATCCCCAGCAGCCCCCACCACCACCATCCCCAGAAGCCCCCACCACCACCATCCCCAGCAGCCACCAACACCACCATCCCCAGCAGCCACCAACACCACCATCCCCAGCAGCCCCCACCACCACCATCCCCAGAAGCCCCCACCACCATCATCCCCAGAAGCCCCCACCACCACCATCCCCAGAAGCCCCCCACACCACCATCCCCAGCAGCCACCAACACCACCATCCCCAGCAGCCCCCACCACAACCATCCCCAGCAGCCCCCACCACCACCAGCCCCAGCAGCCACCAACACCACCATCCCCAGCAGCCCCCACCACCACCATCCCCAGCAGCCACCAACACCACCATCCCCAGCAGCCCCCACCACCACCATCCCCAGCAACCACCACCATCCCCAGCAGCCCCCACCACCACCATCCCCAGCAGCCACCAACACCACCATCCCCAGCAGCCCCCACCACCACCACCCCCAGCAGCCCCCACCACCACCATCCCCAGCAGCCACCAACACCACCAACCCCAGCAGCCCCCACCACCACCATCCCCAGCAGCCACCAACACCACCATCCCCAGCAGCCCCCACCACAACCATCCCCAGCAGCCCCCACCACCACCAACCCCCGCACCCCCCACCACCACCATCCCCAGCAGCCCCCCCCACCACCATCCCCAGCAGCCCCCACCACCACCATCCCCAGCAGCCCCCACCACCACCATCCCCAGCTGCCCCCACCACCACCATCCCCAGCAACCACCACCACCACCATCCCCAGCAGCCCCCACCACCACCATCCCCAGCAGCCACCACCACCACCATCCCCAGCAGCCCCCACCACCACCATCCCCAGCAGCCCACACCACCACCATCCCCAGCAGCCCCCACCACCACCATCCCCAGCAGCCCCCACCACCACCATCCCCAGCAGCCCCCACCACCACCATCCCCAGCAGCCCCCACCACCACCATCCCCAGAAGCCCCCACCACCACCATCCCCAGCAGCCCCCAACACCACCATCCGCAGCAGACCCCACCACCAACATCCCCAGCAGCCCCCACCACCACCATCCCCAGCAGCCACCAATACCACCATCCCCAGACGCCCCCACCACCACCATCCCCAGCACCCACCAACACCAACATCCCCAGCAGCCCCCACCACCACCATCCCCAGCAGCCACCAACACCACCATCCCCAGCAACCGCCAACACCACCATCGCCAGCAGCCACCAACACCACCATCCCCAGCAGCCACCAACACCACCATCCCCAGCAGCCACCAACACCACCATCCCCAGCAGCCACCAACACCACCATCCCCAGGAGCCACCAACACCACCGTCCCCAACAGCCACCAACATCACCATCCCCAGCAGCCACTAACACCACCATCCCCAGCAGCCACCAACACCACCATCTCCAGCAGCCACCAACACCACCATCCCCAGTAGCCACCAACACCACCATCCCCAGTAGCCACCAACACCACCATCCCCAGCAACCGACAACACCACCATCCCCAGCAGCCACCAACACCACCATCCCCAGCAGCCACCAACACCACCATCCCCAGCAGCCACCAACACCACCATCCCCAGCAGCCACCAACACCACCATCCCCAGCAGCCACCAACACCACCATCCCCAGTAGCCACCAACACCACCATCCCCAGCAGCCACCAACACCACCATCCCCAGCAGCCACCAACACCACCATCCTCAGCAGCCACCAACACCACCATCCCCAGCAGCCACCAACACCACCATCCCCAGCAACCACCAACACCGCCATCCCCAGCTGCTACCACCACCACCATCCCCAGCAACCACCAACACTGCCATCCCCAGCAGCCACCAACACCACCATCCCCAGCAGCCACTAACACCACCATCCCCAGCAACCACCAACACCGCCATCCCCAGCAGCCACCAACACCGCCATCCCCAGCAGCCAACACCACCACCATCCCCAGCAACCACCAACACCGCCATCCCCAGCAGCTACCAACACCACCATTCCCAGCAACCACCAACACCGCCATCCCCAGCAGCCACCAACACCACCATCCTCAGCAGCCACCAACACCGCCATCCCCAGCAGCCAACACCACCACCATCCCCAGCAGCCACCAACACTGCCATCCCCAGCAGCTACCAACACCACCATCCTCAGCAGCCACCAACACCACCATCCCCAGCAGCCAACACCACCACCATCCCCAGCAGCCACCAACACTGCCATCCCCAGCAGCTACCAACACCACCATCCTCAGCAGCCACCAACACCGCCATCCCCAGCAGCCAACACCACCACCATCCCCAGCAGCCACCAACACTGCCATCCCCAGCAGCTACCAACACCACCATCCTCAGCAGCCACCAACACCGCCATCCCCAGCAGCCAACACCACCACCATCCCCAGCAGCCACCAACACTGCCATCCCCAGCAGCTACCAACACCACCATCCTCAGCAGCCACCAACACCACCATCCCCAGCAGCCACCAACACCACCATCCCCAGTAGCCACCAACACCACCATCCCCAGCAGCCACCAACACTACCATCCCCAGCAGCCACCAACACCACCATCCTCAGCAGCCACCAACACCACCATCCCCAGCAGCCACCAACACTACCCTCCCCAGCAGCCACCAACACTACCATCCCCAGCAGCCACCAACACCACCATCCCCAGCAACCACCAACACCACCATCCCCAGCAGCCACCAACACCACCATCCCCAGCAGCCACCAACACCACCATCCCCAGTAGCCACCAACACTACCATCCCCAGCAGCCACCAACACCACCATCCCCAGCAACCACCAACACCACCATCCCCAGCAGCCACCAACACCACCATCCCCAGCAGCCACCAACACCACCATCCCCAGTAGCCACCAACACTACCATCCCCAGCAGCCACCAACACTACCATCCCCAGCAGCCACCAACACCACCATCCCCAGTAGCCACCAACACTACCATCCCCAGCAACCACCAACACCACCATCCCCAGCAGCCACCAACACCACCATCCCCACTAGCCACCAACACTACCATCCCCAGCAACCACCAACACCACCATCCCCAGCAGCCACCAACACCACCATCCCCAGTAGCCACCAACACTACCATCCCCAGCAACCACCAACACCACCATCCCCAGCAGCCACCAACACCACCATCCCCAGCAGCCACCAACACTACCATCCCCAGCAGCCACCAACACCACCATCCCCAGTAGCCACCAACACTACCATCCCCAGCAACCACCAACACCACCATCCCCAGCAGCCACCAACACCACCATCCCCAGCAGCCACCAACACCACCATCCCCAGTAGCCACCAACACTACCATCCCCAGCAGCCACCAACACTACCATCCCCAGCAGCCACCAACACTACCATCCCCAGTAGCCACAAACACTACCATCCCCAGTAGCCACCAACACCACCATCCCCAGCAGCCACCAACACTACCATCCCCAGGAGCCACCAACACTACCATCCCCAGCAACCACCAACACCACCATCCCCAGCAGCCACCAACACCACCATCCCCAGTAGCCACCAACACTACCATCCCCAGCAACCACCAACACCACCATCCCCAGCAGCCACCAACACCACCATCCCCAGCAGCCACCAACACTACCATCCCCAGCAGCCACCAACACCACCATCCCCAGTAGCCACCAACACTACCATCCCCAGCAACCACCAACACCACCATCCCCAGCAGCCACCAACACCACCATCCCCAGCAGCCACCAACACTACCATCCCCAGCAGCCACCAACACCACCATCCCCAGTAGCCACCAACACTACCATCCCCAGCAACCACCAACACCACCATCCCCAGCAGCCACCAACACCACCATCCCCAGTAGCCACCAACACTACCATCCCCAGCAACCACCAACACCACCATCCCCAGCAGCCACCAACACCACCATCCCCAGTAGCCACCAACACTACCATCCCCAGCAACCACCAACACCACCATCCCTAGCAGCCACCAACACCACCATCCCCAGCAGCCACCAACACCACCATCCCCAGCAGCCACCAACACCACCATCCCCAGCAGCCACCAACACCACCATCCCCAGTAGCCACCAACACTACCATCCCCAGCAGCCACCAACACCACCATCCTCAGCAGCCACCAACACTACCATCCCCAGCAGCCACCAACACCACCATCCTCAGCAGCCACCAACACCACCATCCCCAGCAGCCACCAACACCACCATCCCCAGTAGCCACCAACACTACCATCCCCAGCAGCCACCAACACCACCATCCTCAGCAGCCACCAACACTACCATCCCCAGCAGCCACCAACACCACCATCCCCAGCAGCCACCAACACCACCATCCCCAGCAGCCACCAACACCACCATCCCCAGCAGCCACCAACACCACCATCCCCAGCAGCCACCAACACCACCATCCCCAGCAGCCACCAACACCACCATCCCCAGCAGCCACCAACACCACCATCCCCAGCAGCCACCAACACCACCATCCCCAGTAGCCACCAACACTACCATCCCCAGCAACCACCAACACCACCATCCCCAGCAGCCACCAACACCACCATCCCCAGCAACCACCAACACCACCATCCCCAGTAGCCACCAACACCACCATCCCCAGCAGCCACCAACACCACCATTCAAACACTCTTGATCCTCTACAAACACTCTTGATCCTCTTCAAACACTCTTGATCCTCTTCAAACACTCTTGATCCTCTTCAAACACTCTTGATCCTCTTCAAACACTCTTGATCCTCTTCAAACACTCTTGATCCTCTTCAAACACTCTTGATCCTCTACAAACACTCTTGATCCTCTACAAGCACTCTTGACCCTCTTCAAACACTCTTGATCCTCTTCAAACACTCTTGATCTTCTACAAACACTCTTGATCCTCTTCAAACACTCTTGATCCTCTTCAAACACTCTTGATCCTCTTCAGACACTCTTGATCCTCTTCAGACACCCGTGATCCTCTTCAAACACTCTTGATCCTTTTCGAACCCTCTTGATCCTCTACAAACACTCTTGACCCTCTTCAAACACTCTTGATCCTCTTCAAACACTCTTGATCCTCTACAAACACTCTTGATCCTCTTCAAACACTCTTGATCCTCTTCAAACACTCTTGATCCTCTTCAGACACCCGTGATCCTCTTCAAACACTCTTGATTCTCTTCAAACACTGTTGATCCTCTTCAAACACTCTTGATTCTCTTCACTCTTGATCCTTTTCAAACACTCTTGATTCTCTTCAAACACTCTTGATGCTCTTCAAACACTCTTGGTCCTCTACAAGCACTCTTGATCCTCTTCAAACACTCTTGATTCTCTACAAACACTCTTGATCCTCTTCAGACACTCTTGATCCTCTACAAACACTCTTGATCCTCTACAAGCACTCTTGATCCTCTACAAACACTCTTTATCCTTTTCAAACACTCTTGATTCTCTTCAAACACTCTTGATCCTCTTCAAACACTCTTGATTCTCTTCAAACACTCTTGATCCTCTTCAAATACTCTTGATCCTCTTCAAACACTCTTGATCCTCTACAAACACTCTTGATCCTCTACAAACACTCTTGATCCTCTTCAAACACTCTTGATCCTCTTCAAACACTCTTGATCCTCTTCAAACACTCTTGATCCTCTTCACTCTTGATCCTCTACAAACACTCGTGATTCTCTTCAAACACTCTTGATCCTCTTCAAACACTCTTGATCCTCTACAAACACTCTTCTCTTCAAACACTCTTGATTCTCTTCAAACACTCTTGATCCTCTTCAAACACTCTTGATCCTCTTCAAACACTCTTGATCCTTTTCAAACACTCTTGATCCTCTTCAAACACTCCAGTGAAAATAAGTTAAGGACTCCAGTGAAAATAAGTCAGGGACTCCAGTGAAAATAAGTCAGGGACTCCAGTGAAAATAAGTTAAGGACTCAGTGAAAATAAGTTAAGGACTCCAGTGAAAATAAGTTAAGGACTCCAGCGAAAATATTTCAGGGACTCCAGTGAAAATAAGTCAAGGACTCCAGTGAAAATAAGTTAAGGACTCAGTGAAAATAAGTTTAGGACTCAGTGAAAATAAGTTTAGGACTCCAGTGGAAATAAGGACTCCATTGGAAATAAGTCAGGGACTCCAGTGAAAATAAGTTAAGGACTCCAGTGAAAAGTTAAGGACTCCAGTGGAAATAAGTTAAGGACTCCAGTGGAAATAAGTCACGGACTCCAGTGAAAATAAGTTAAGGACTCCAGTGGAAATAAGTCAGGGACTCCAGTGAAAATAAGTTAAAAGGACTCCAATGAAAATAAGTTAAGGACTCCAGTGGAAATAAGTGAGGGACTCCAGTGGAAATAAGTCAGTGACTCCAGTGAAAATAAGTTAAGGACTCCAGTGGAAATAAGTGAGGGACTCCAGTGGAAATAAGTCAGTGACTCCAGTGAAAATAAGTAACTTTGACTTTATTGGGTTATCCTGGAGGCTAAGTTACACACGTTACTATGTATGATAATTTGTGTAAGTGTATTTGTGTGTACGTATACCTAAATAAGCTGATTTTACTGCTATGTATATGGTGGTAATACACTGGTGGTATATACCACGGGTATATACCACGAGTATATACCACGGGTATATACATGTAATACACAGTACATGTTATGACGTTATTGTCCATCAAAGACTTTTGTCAGTTGATTTAAACTTTTAAAGTCCCACATACCTTTATACCTTTGATGAGTTTCGAGTCTTACCACTAGGAGCCCGGCCATGGACCAGGCTCGTTATGTCTTTATTTACACGGTGTGTATTCTGCAGTGGTATTGCAATACAGGCTTTTATGTGTCTTATTTAATACCTCATTGTAAACTACAGTTAACCACAAGTGTAGTTTGATATACAACAGCGTGTTGCTCTCTGTAGTAACTGCAACCAGTGGCACTGTCATAGATCCCAAATAAATTGAGAGAAAAACTGAACACAAAAGAACATAAGGGAGGAGCACTGCAGCAGGTCTACTGACCCATACTGGGCAGGTCCTTCTCAAACACAAAGTAACTAAAATATTAGCCTAGAAGTGAAGATTCGTTTGGGGTCTTTGATGGCGTCTCATGCCTAGCCCTTCTTAACTACTAGTTCCTTAATAGTTTCGCATAGCTCATTCTAGCTTATCCTAGCTCCTACTTCTTAGCTCTTGCTCCTTTCTAGCTCCTAGTTCCTTCCTAGCTCCTCCCAGCTCTTAGTTCCTTCCTGGTTTCTAGCTCCTTGCTAGCTCACCCTAGTACAATCTTCAACTCGTACTGAAGGTGTTCAAAGCTTAGAGAAACATGACTGAACACCAGGAACTCTTAGTTCCAGGCTTTATAGAACATGTCTGAACACCAGGAACTCTTGGTTCCAGGCTTTAGAGAACATGTCTGAACACCAGGAACTCTTAGTTCCAGGCTTTAGAGAACATGACTGAACACCAGGAACTCTTAGTTCCAGGCTTTAGAGAACATGACTGAACACCAGGAACTCTTAGTTCCAGGCTTTATAGAACACGTCTGAACACCAGGAACTCTTGGTTCCAGGCTTTAGAGAACATGACTGAACACCAGGAACTCTTGGTTCCAGGCTTTATAGAACACGTCTGAACACCAGGAACTCTTAGTTCCAGGCTTTATAGAACACGTCTGAACACCA